>NW_014569765.1:237887-278124 GCF_001313835.1 Polistes canadensis | reverse complement strand
AAAAAGAAAGTACATTTCTCTAAACAATTATACAACCAATATATTAAAACAATGAATAAACAATATACTAATGGAAAATGTGAATTTTTGAAGTTTACCGTTATGATAGAAGAAAGCTGTGAGATGTTTGCTCGTTTAAATACCATAAAGAAATTGTCTGGATTCATTTTAAAATCTTCCAAGTTCTTCTTTTTGTATATATTTGATACATAAAAGAATGAGATATCCTAATTGATGCTGTACTTTTCCAAATCTTTAAATATTTGTAAATCTGCAAATTATAAGATTGTATTAGTAAGGTACCAAGCAAACTAAAAATTAAATATAATTATTTAAAATTCTATAACAAATATATATATATTCAAATATTTGCAGATATGTACCAAAGATAATAATAGAATATTTAGGGTTTCGTCAAAAATTTTTATTTCTTACAGAATATAAATTGAAGTATTTCTTATTTGTTAAAAAATGGTATTGCGTTTATTACTTTTTTAAGCGTGAAATTGGCTTGCTTCAATTAACTGCGTGCAAAGCAGTTTTTAAATTAATTGTAGAGTCAGTTATTAGACGTAAAATAAATTAAAATCAAACGCGAATTACAGTCAAATTTGTTCGCCGTATAATATAATTTCGGTTTCGCGATAAGAAACTCATCTATAGTTTCTTATTTTCGTCTATACCGCGTCATTAGATTCACGCGAGGTGCATCGCCAGTTTCATTCTACTAGAATGCATCGTAATTATCCATTTTTATTTACATTTTATTCGATTTTATTTTATATGATTTTCGATTACATTGCAGATAACTTATCGTTATATTTTCTTTTAAGTTACAGATAAGTCGACGAATTATCTTATTTTTTTTAAAGATGTGGAGTGCACATTCTTACATGGATCCTCGACGATTCTTCTTCAATTGCAAGTTGGGGAAAACTCTTCGAAAATAATTCTAATATCAGTAAGAATGAAAATATTATTATTCCAAATGAATCTTTTATCTTTTTTCTCCATTCACTTGTAAAAGTTAACGAGTTAGTAATCGAACCGAAATGACTTATTCGTTGATGCGAACGAAGGTGCGGGTAGGTATACGGCTGATAAAATACTATGACTATTTACGCGAACATTGAAGCGTATCGGCATACGGTGAGGGAGGCACGAAGCGTATTACTATCTGCGGTTAGAAGTAGTGGTAGATATCTATGTAGGATCCAATCGTTGCGGTAGCTCCGGGCAAAACCGTGAACCCTTCTCTCCCTTTTCGAGCATCGAGGCGTCAGCCGTGAACCATTTCATTGGTTCACTAACACACACACATATGCATACATTCAATACATACATGTATGCATATATGATGGATACATGGAAAACACACAAGAGTCATCTATTTTCATGCAGGATTTTCTGTCGTCTGTTAAAAGTCATTAAATTATTTTTTACAATACATTTTGATAACCCATCTATATTGCAGTTAGTTATCTATAGTTCAGTTGAAGAAGATTAAGAGTAAATAATAATGATTAGATCTCGATCTCGCTCTTGAATCTCGAAGCTCTCTTATTGTTAGATTTTACATGTGAAAAATTCGTCTTCTATAATATTTATCATTGATAAACTGTAATTACTTTACGAACGAGCTAATAGTTAAAAGATTTATTTTAATTGATATAAAATTTTAATAAGAATATGTATAATTAAAAACGTTAACTCTGATATAAAGTAAGTTTGAAGGGAAAAAATTCAAAGCAAAGGATTACTTTTAAGCTTCGGTTTAATACGTGTTTACTCTGCTATAACTTGACTGAAACTGACACGTTAAAACAAAAACGGAATATGTAGAAAGTAAAGAAGAAAGATAAACGTTGCAGTTAAATTACCACTATGTTAAGGATTTATGTTTGGTTGAATAATTTTATTATTATTACTATTATTACATGAGTTGTTTATTATGAAAGTGGTTTAACTCTTTTATTTGAAACAAGTTAATAATTGATTTGTTTATAATTTAAAATAGCATGATCGATTCTTTAATATTTAATATTAGATTTATTATAATAATATTTTTTATTAAAATTAAAAAATAATATGTTTGTAAAGTACAATAATTAAATACATATTGTAAACCTAAGTTCATTGACTAAGCCATCAGTCTAAACTTGCAAATAATTATTGCTACTACAAATAAATAATATGTTTCATTTTTAACATTCAATATTTATCATAGTAATTCAATAACATAGAATTATATAGCATAATTGCATTTAAATTGTTTATAATTTTCAATTTTCACAATTCAATAATTATGAAAATCGATTCTGATTGATCGTCAATAAAAACTTGTATTCGTAAAAGTAATTCTAATAAAAATCGAATTTACATCGATTTGCATTCCCAAGAACATGGAAAAAACTGATTAGCATTTATCAATATTTTGTAATCGATTGAAATGCAAACCATTAAAATATCTACATATTTAACAAGTAAAATGAACTTTCATAATAAATGGCTCAATTATATTTCAATTGTTCTCCTCTTGTATAGTTATTTTAGCTTCTACTAATGTAAAAGTATTTAACAGAGACTTTTTTCTCACTTCTTATATTAAATCATATTCTATTTTTCTATCCCTTAATAGATTACTACTGAAATACAGTAACAACAACAACAACAACAAACTTATTGGAGAATCTATCGAAAAGAGTTTATATTCGTCCTATCGGAAAAAATAGGAAATATATCCCAGTAAAGGATAGCAGAAAGATTCGTGAGATAGGAAATAAATTTTACCAAATGATAAACGTTATACTTCGACGATAAATAATTTGTTAGACATTTTTTTTATTTCGTAGAACAATTTCAATTATACGACTTCGATATCGTCGAGACGACATATATCTATATCTATACCTATACCTCTATCGTAGCGACACACATATACACGTAGGAGAGAAATAAAAAAAAAATACGAAAGATAGATAGATAGAGAGAGAGAGAGAGAGAGAAAAAGAGAGAAAGATAGAAAGATAGAAAGGGTGATCACATTGCGAATGTTTTCGTGAGGGTGGTGGTGGCTGCTACGGAAAAGCCTCGGGCAGATCGAGGTAGATACTTTTTCTTCTCGTTGAGGCGGTATATCAACGAACCGTAAATAAGCGCGACAGGCTCGGCTAACTCCGACACAATGAATATGAATGAGCGTTTCCGCGTAACGCGAGGTCTTGAAATTGCCGCGCGGAAATTCGAGTCCTCGCGAACGTTTTACCCTCCTGGGAAAGGGAGAGAGAAAGAGAAGGAAAATAAGAGGGAGAGGGAGAGAGAGGGTGTGAGAGTGAGTGTGATAGAGGGTGAGAGAGGGTGAAGAGGGATCGGGTGTCGAATCCCTTCGCTACTATGGCAAATCGAATGTGACGTTATAATGGAACCGGCATTAGTGGTTTTACCGTTGTCCTCTATTCTCCGAACGAGAATTGTTAGAGAAAGTGTCATCTACACGAACTCGAAAAGGAGGTAGAAAGGGGATGTGATGGAGAGAGAGAGAGAGAGAGAGAGAGAGATAGAGTCAAATTTTCCCCAAACGCGTCATTTTTTCTGTCTACCTTGACCGAAACCGACCATCCTCGGTTTAATGACAAAGTATCCTCTTGTAAAACGAGACTACTCGCTATAATCGCGTTGAGGGTAACACGGATGATGAAGCGTCATGCTCTATGTCATTTACAATTCTAATAGACGCGCGTGGAGCAATATAAATGATAATCCTACGGCTTCAATTTATAATACCACCTCGACTTGACGATGAGAAATTTCTTTTAACGAATTTATTGCTCTACCACGATATAACTTTTTAACCGATTTTTCTTTTTCTATTTTTTTGTGTGGTGTATCAAAAGATTACATACCGAGTATGTGTATGGACTCAATTTTGTTTTTATACGGTATATACGTTGGTCCAAAAATTGTATGAAAAAATAAATGAAACGGTTGAAAAAAATGATACGTTTTTACTATAGTAAAATACACCAATATCATGATTATTATTCTGCACAATTTTTTGTCTACAATTTCATCGACTTTCCAATGATTGATCGACCAAAGCCAGGATGCATCATTGTCATGAAAATTTCTAACGAAAAAACGTATTTTCTTTTTTCAATCTCTAATGCACTTGATAGCACGATCTATGTACTTCATTTTAATTAAATTGTTTCGTTAAATGCATTTTGACAAAGCTAACGGTATCGTGGTAAATAATTTGAAAATCGTGTTAGAGAGGAAATAAATCGTTTGTAAAACGAGAAACGTTTATTTTCTTGGGCTATGTTATTTCAATACTGTGTAAAAAAAGACGTTCGAATATACGCAGTAGAAAATATATATATATATATATATATATATATATATATACACTATGAGAAAATAATAAGAAAAAAAAAAAGAAATAAAAAAGAAATAGAAATAAAAAAGATAAAAAATAAAATCAGAAAACTGTCGTCTACCGTGGAATCTCGAACGAATTGGAAAAGTGACGATAATGGAAAAGGAAGAAACGTTTCCACCCTTCAAATACGGCGGCGACAACGGTTGCAACGATCGATTCTGTTGATATAGTTAACGTTGCTAAAGCTTCGACGATTCAAAAAGAAAAAGAATGAGGGAGAAAAAAAGAGAGAGAGAGAAAATAACGATCTCACCGTCACAATGCACATCGACCAACCAACCCCCCCTAATACCCCACCAGCCGAAAAATGTCTTCATCCAACCCTCTCGAAGGCGACCAACAATTTAGTCGCAGCGGGTGGTATAGTGATTCTTCGTTAACGTTTCGAATCGTTACGAATTTTTCGAGTACCTACCTCGAGTACCACAGTTGGGTCCGTTTTACGAAGTGGAAAGCAAGTATTTGATATTCTTTTTCTTCCTTTCCCTCTATTTCTCTCTCTCTCACTCTTTTATGATATTACAAAACGTTAGAATCTAATAGAGCAATAGCTTTAACACGTTCTATGGGTAGTAGTAAAAGAGGGGTTGATGGGTATAAAATTTTTCAAACGATCTCATCTACCATCAGGAATCGTATTTCCTTATTCTACGGTTATTATCCCATGCGTCAGGAAACATCATCTATGATTTATACGAGATAAACTTTCGGATTCTGATTAATAATCATACCATCGTATCTCCAATAACTTGAGTATGTTTTATAAAATCGACGGCATAGAAAACACATAAGTATTCATACATATATAATATAAGGATAATGTATTTATGTATATATCTATCTCTCTCTCAATGGAATATTCTTTTCGATAAAAGAAAGGTAGGAGGATTCTTTCGTGATTTTTATGAATAGAATATATCTTGCCTGCGAATGAGGTGTCGGTAAAACGAGACGAGTTTACAAAAATGAGGAAAACAAGGAAGACGTGAAGAAAGACAAAGTGAAAGAGAGATAAAGATAAAAAGATAGAAAATGGAGAGAATGTTTTTTAATTATTGGTGCAACTCATTTGCTAAATCGATTTGCCAAACAGTAAATACATAATTTTAACCAGACAATTACCCACAATACAGATTTATAGATAATATAAAATGATAAATACTAAATATTAACATTTTATTTTATTAACTTATGTTTAATTAAACATTTTCCATTTACTTGATGGTAAATGCTATAAATATCGGGCCCTTTTTTTATCACCTTTCTTTTTTACATCAGAAAATAAAAAATTGCGGCTTGATATTTGTATTTCAAAATCGGCTTCGAACATTTCCTGTCAATTCGCAATATTAATCCAATTGTTTTAATAACATTCCTTTAACTATTTTAGAAATAAAACAGAGATAGAGAGAGAAAGAAAATGAAAAAGAACGAAAGAAAGAAGAAGTAGGAAAACGAACTGAGGAGTGTTTCGTCTGTCATTCGTTCGTTCATTCTCTCATTTTCTTTCTTTATTTCGTTTTTTTTTTTTTTTCTCTTATGACTTCTCTCCATTGTCGGTAAACGTTCATCCTCGTGTCTCGGTTGGATCTCCATCGACAGTTCGAACAGAGGCGAAGTGTCGAGCTAGTGGTCGGGGCGTCGAGTCGAATCTCATACTCGAACGGGAACTCCATTCATGGGAACATAATGGGGAACGAGGGAGAATGGAGAGTACCCTACCCCCTCTCCTCCCTCTTTATCTTTCTCTCTCTCTCTTTCTCTTTCTCTCTCCTTGTATGTCTCTCCCTTTCTCTGTTTTTCTGTATCTCGTTTTTGAACACGCGTGACAGTGGATTTCTCCTCACGCGTCTACTACACAGGACAGTATTGGATAGGACTGTCCTATAGGACAACGACGTTGTTTCTCCCTCTCAATGGTAAAAAAAAAAAAGAAAAATAGCTGCAAGTTGAAGGGGTAGACGATGACGTGTTTAAGCTTTACATTAAAACTTCTTTTTAAATAACTAATACTGGGTGTGTCGTATATAAATATTATGTTTTGATTTTGAAATACCTATAATTAATATCTTCATTAATTAATATAATAATATTAATTCATTCTAATATTAATATTGTTTCATTTTATATTACTATTGTTAATGATCGTTTGCTAGATTTAAATAAAAATGTTTTATCCATACGGATTAATGTTAGTAAATTGTTCGTAATTAATCATCTTTGTCAATTGGTTTAATTAGCGAATTGTTATTTCATCTGTACGCAAAAAGTAATTATTTGATAAAAATAATAATTGCTGCTGACCTTCCTCTCTCTCTCTCTAATTCTCATTCTCACCCTCTGTGTTCTCTCTCTCTCTCTGTTCACGTCAGATTCGATTAAATTCTCGAGGCATCTTACCCACGTTTAGTTTGCAAACGTACGCGTAGTGCGTCGATCCACAGTGCGAGCAAACATCGTTAGCCGGCATGTTGGCTAACTTTGGTGAGCCGTTCGCACTGGTCCGTTTGTATGTACGACGAATACGTATGCATCTGGATCCTGGAGCATCGCCAACATCGGTGTTGAACGTCAGAGATCTAATCGCTTCTAGTAGCTACGAGACACCCGGATGAACACGCTGCTTCTGGAAATCTTGATCCGTTCCAACACATATGTTAGTTAACATGCAAGACAAGATATTGATGTAGTATATGAGAAAGAGATAGATAAAGAGAAAACCACATAACTAAACGTTCAACAGATTAATATCCTGAATAATTCTTCTCACATTTTACACTTATATCAAATTTAATTCGGAACATTTCAATGTTCATTTTATCAAATTTCAAATGGCATAACATAAGAAAATGATGCATTTTAATCTTGTACGACGGAATCGTTGAGATTAGCGTGTAGGAAATACCATGGCATGAAAGATTTTTTAGGTATCAACGATTATCATGCATTTCGCCGTGAGGAATTAAACTAACTACCGTGAAACATGGTCGAGATAAAGAAAGAAATAAAGAAAGAAAAAAATAAAGATGGAAAGAAAGAAGAAGGTTTGGAAGGAGGGTACCTATCTATATGTGGATGGATGAGAAGCGGGTGCAGTGCCGTTGCAAAACGCTACAAAGTGGACGTTGCTGAAAAGATAATGGAGCGGACGATACGTGAATGTAAGTGGAGTTGCCGGAAAGCGTGTCGAGCATTGTCCCTCGTATTACGCATTCTCTGTGTCGCGTCTTTAGAAAACCCCTCCGCGTGCATGTTCTCTTTCTCTTTCTCTTTCTTTCCATCTTCATCACCATCTCTCTCTCTCTCTCTCTCTCTCTCTTTACTTTTATTTTTCTTTCTTTTTTTATTTACTCCTTTCTATCTCTCTCTATATATATATATATATATACGTTTCGTAAGGCAGATGGGTGTTTATACACGAGGACGGAAGGTCCGCAATGTGTGTTTTCCTTATCTCTCTTCCGTGATGCGAGTTTTGTGTTTACACCACGCAAAAGCGGGCCGCGCGCTTAGGGGAAACGATACACAACGTCGGCATCATCCTGACGCTTTACAACTTGAATAAGATAGAACCAGAGAGAGAGAGAGAGAGAGAGAGATAAAGAGAGAGAGAAAGATCTCTTTCTGGTGTCTGAGGAAAAAAAAAAAAAGGAAAATATGGAAAATAATGATATTTTTCTTAATCCTTTCGTGTTCGTTAAATTCAACAAATTTAATCAGATGTCTATATGTAGTGTTTTTAATAGTATGAATTATTTAGTAGGATCTAAAGTAGGTCAGATTCGTAACGTTGGGATAGGGATCGTACTTTATCCCCGATTGATCGTCGGAAGCGGATACGTCGTTTTTAATCAAATTAAATTCGCGTGAGAAATTATTTTCTATTTATATTATTTAATACTATCGAGAAAAGTTGAATATAATTATCTATTGTATTAACCATTTATATATATATGTTATAATGAAGAATTCTATATTATTTTTTTCTCTTTCACAATTTTTTCGTTGCCCAAATTATTTGAGATTTATGTATTTTTCACATTTAGATTTTTAAATTAAATTTCCTTAAAAATCTCTCAGATTTCATTAATATTAAAATTAATCAAACACTCACATATATCTATACACATGTATAACGTTAAAAGAAACATTTTTAATATCGATCAGCTAATTATAAAAGAAAAAAAAAAAGAAATTAAATACTAAATACACATCTAGACGATAATAAACATTAAAAAGAAACAAGAATGAATATATTATCGAGGAAATAAAAGAAACGATGAACACGTGGACATGCAATACTCTCGATGACAACGTTTCTTTACAGTTTTACAGTTTTGCCTCGAGGGAACCTGACGAGATTTGTTCTGTTATTGTTAGGAACGATACTCTTCTACTTCTACATTTTCTTTCTCTTTTTCTTCTTTTTCTTCTTCTACTTCTTCTTCTTCTTCTTCTTCTTCATGGGTCGAGTTGGTAGCACGAGCTACAACGTTTTTCCAATTACTTATTTCCCTCTCTGTAAAGAAGGGAAAGACTTTAGTCGTGTCGTTCGCTCGGCATACTTTGAATACTTCTCGTGTTTCGTTTTACACCTTTCCTCTTTATACTCTCTCTCTCTCTCTCTCTCTCTCTCTCTCTCTCTCTTTCTTTCTTTCTTTTTATTTTTCATCCCCTCTTTTCTTGAGTCCATTATTTAGTGTGCGACTGGCCTGGCCGAACGTGCATTAAATATACACTATACTATACTGCTGCTATATTTTCCGTACTTTTATATCCGGCAGAAACGAAGACAAAAAGTAAAGAGAAAGAGAGAGAGAAAGAGAGTCGTCTCGACCCTTCAGTTCTTCCATCTACCATCTCACTCTTATCTTCATCTCGAGAAATAAGGTATAGCCTGCTATTCAACCATAGAAGATCGTCTGGGATTTAGCATGTTGATTATTGCCACCGTCGCTATCCAACTCGCGACAATAAAACTCGCTAATAATTACTGTTTACAATTTCAACGACGCCTATAGATACAGAGAATGAGAGGAAGTAAAAAATATAAAATGATAGAAAGAGATAGAAAAATAAGGACACTCACTCCAGTGATTTCGTCCTGCCGTGAAAATTTGCCTACGACTTGCAAAAGTTTCATGGAAAACAAAGACCAAAGAGGAAGGATGAAGACGAAGACAAGAAAGACTTGCTACGATAAGGAAAAAGAGAGAGAGAGAGAGAGAGAGAGAAACCTTCGAGGTCAATTTAGGTGAAAACTGTAGTCTAAGGGTTGAGATTGAGTATTAAATGAAGGGTGTGAGTAACTTGGCCAGCTATCTTCTTCTACTTCTCTGCTTTTCATAGACTCCCAGTTAGTCGGCTGTTCCATCCAACGAAACTCTTTCACAGTTCTGACATCATCCTCCTACGAAAACCGTGATAATTAAGTGTCCGCCTTGGTGTACGATAATTAATCGTCAGCCCTTTTCGATGCTTTCCGGTTTAACTACCGCGATACTTGGTGCTGTGCTGCTTTATCACCATTTTAAATTCGTTATGATTTTCTACAGAAAAAGGGAAAACTTATTCAAATTATTATTAATATAGTTGATCATTCTTTCAATGAATTCTCGGTATTTCCACTAATACAGAAATAAAATAATATAGAAAAGTAACAAAATGAACAATAAAAAATCATTATCAAATAGAAAAAGAAATGGACAAAATTATAAACGAACGAATTTCGTAGATTGGATAGAAAAATTTGTCGTTTGATGGCATTACGTTTGGATAGGACATATTTCAAAAACAAATTGCTGAAAAAGGAATGAGAAAGAGTTTTCGACGAAAAGCACTTTTGTCGAACAAGTTGACGAAGCTTCTCGATCAACGTCGAACTACTACTAGTATTCGTAGGGTGAGTAAGGGGAAAGAAATAAAGAGAGAGAGAAAGAGAGATTGAGAGGAGTGGTTAGGGGTTGGGGAGAGGATTCGGTGTGGGGGGGTGGGAAATCCCGGACGGGAGTATCGAGCGCCGGTGCGTGCTTCTGACAGCTTCGAACACGTTCGCGGAAACATCGTGTCCTCGGGGAAGGGGTATTTGACGTTTGACGTACGTCCTTGAAATTTTTATTAAGTACTTCGTGCCGCGATAGTCTCGTCTACGTTGCTTTGTAACCACACCGAGTTGCGTTAAATTTCTATTCTCTGTCGTTAATTCGTTTAAAAATACTATTCGTATACTGCGAAAAATGGGAAAAAAAGAGAAAGACAAAAAACCACCATTAAAGAAGCTTCGTTTTAGATAATAACCATATTCTCTCTCTGATTGAAATAAAATTCATCGACGTTTATATTTAAAAGAAGAAGAGAGAGAGAAAGAGAGTGAGTAAGAAGAATAAAAAAAAGATAATGAAATAAAAGTACGTGTGATATTTCGGAAGTGTAGAACCTGTTGTTTGCTCTGGTCGACTGTGAAATTTCAATTACGCGTATGCCAGGTCTGATTCGATTATCGAGGACTGCTTGATTACCGATTCAATTGTTGCGACGAGTGCACCGAGGAATTCGTTTCTATTTGCAGGAAGCATGCGAACACGACCGATGCATCTATTATGCAACGCGTTCTCGGACTCTATCTATGCCTATGATGGCGCTTTGGTGTCCTATTGCCAATAGGGTAGGAACATTTAATCCCTATTCTCATTTCTATTCTTCTTTAACCCTCTGTAAGGTTTCACCTTCCGTGTGATTTCAAAGTCACATATATCCGACATATCAACATTCTGTTTTTATTTAATTCATTCATTTTTATTCTCTTTCTTTCTAAATTTTTTTCTATTTTTAATTTTGTTTGTTTGTTTTTTTTTTCTAAAATCTAGTATCTTGGAAAATTGTTTTATTCGTTATTAATTTTTATTTAAGGGGTTGATGTAAGTTACGTTATATATTTTTTATAGTTATGAAAAAAATTGGGACAATAAAGGGTTGCGATTACGAGTATCTCTACTAAAAAGTACTTAAAATTATCGCGTGACTTTGTCCATGTTTTTTCTATTATCTTTCTTACTCATCTAACTTATAGTCGTATATATTTGCATAGATTACACCGTAGACATTTTAATCGAATTACAGTTAAACCACAATAATCAAATTCTCGCAATCAAATGATATTATAACGAAATTATAATATTGTATTTTTTATTTAATTATTATTGTACGCGTGTAAACACATTATGTATTAAAAACCGATGAAAAGTTTTGAACCCTGCTAGCGTTTATTAACCGATATCCTAAAAATAGTATTTTCTAATTATACAAACACATTTCTTACAATTCCCGAACCGTGTTAGAGTAAAAAATTGTAGGAATTGTAAGAATACCAGTTTATTTCTATTGTACCTGTTTAATATGACAATATATCAGAAATAAAATCAAGTATATAACATCATACAAAATGATCGATTGATTTATAATATAACGATGAAATAAAAGTCGAAATATAAGAAATATCTTTCCTGTCCGAAAATTAATACTTTTCACGATACATTTTGTTCACACGTATACTAAATGCCATATCCTGAAACGAAAGGAAACGAACGCCCTATCATTTTCGTCTATCTCGTACTTTATCTTTTTCCTTTCTTTTTTTCCTTATTCTTTCTCTTTACTTTCCGTTTCTCTTTCTCTCGGTATGGTCGTTCGCGCGTGTCGTTTCCACCCCTTTTTTTTTTCCACGGGAACGTTAACTGTCTCTCTCGAGGCGCTTAAACGACGTAATGCGGCAATTTTGTTAGGCGCTACCAGGAAATCAGCGGAGATGCGAGAACGGATAGTGGTGGGCTCTTGTCCATAATGGCCATTAAGCGGTCTTTCCGCGATAATTACTGTCAGCCGTGTGCCAGTGTTTCGTTGAAAAGAAGTGCTGACTCTCGGATAGCGCACTTTTCGCCAATGGTTATATGGGATTCGAACTAAAAAAAGAGAAATGAAACAGAACAAGTGAGAAACGAAAGGGTTTTCCTATTTTAACAAATGATCACGATATTAACCCGACCTCTTCTTATCTATTCTATCAATGGCAAACAAATTTCTTTCGCAATTAATACTTTAACTTGTGTTAATAGAAAAAAAAAAAGAAAATAAAAAAAATTAGAATGTATTATAATATACAGAAGTGTCCCAAATAACTCTAGTCACAATTTTTCAAGTACCATTGCGATAATCTGAACAAAAAACATACTTTAAACCAAAGTTAATCTGTTTTTAATTGACTATACATGGCAATAAAAAAATGATCGAAAGAAATTTCTTTTTTTTATTGTTTTTTAAGGCTACCTTTATTTTTTTTTAAATAGCCCCTTGGCCTATAACCACGAGTCAGACTCGTGGCTTTTGTTTATGACACAAATTCTTTACCACGAGTCAGACTCGTGGTTATAGGTCAAGAAGTTAATCGTATAATATATTTTTCATAAATATTTATCATACGAGTAATATATCGAATATAAATCAACGATCGATACGAAACATCCCTTGATCATTCTGTTTTACCTACAATCGATTCACAATTCTTCTTTTGAAAAACCGGTTGCATTGTTTAACATCGATAGGTAAAACAAACGCGATAATATAAATCGTGATATCGTTGATGGATTCATATGAACAAAAATGAATGCGAAATATTACGAAGAGAAGAGTTGAAATAAATAAAGAGAAAAAAAACTCACTGAGTGAGAGAGAGAGAAAGAGAAAGAAAAAGAAAAAGAAAGAATTTGTAGTGGGGAGTGGTAAGACGATTACGAATTTCATGCAGGGTCAAACCAGATTCCAAGTTAATTGTGTTTCGGTCAACAACGTTGCCTCCAACCTCTAGAGATACATTTCCACCATTATTCATATAATATAATTTAAATAAAAAAAAAAAAAAACAAATTGAAATATTAATAATATTGGTAAAAATAAAGCACACGGTGATAAAAAAAAAATCCAATAATTATTAGTTTCATATAATTTTGATTGTTTTACAGTAGGTAAAAGGTATCCGGATAGTTGAGAGAAAAATGAGGTCCTGAATTCTTGGAAGGAAAAGCTTAGGAATGAGAAGTCGCGTTGGTTGGTTGGATGGTTGGTTGGTTGGTTCGTTGGTTGGATGGTTGGTACGACAGAGAGGATAAAAAGAAAGAGACAGGCGCGATATCTTTGCCTGGAGGAAACTGCAGGGACCGCATTGCGCCAAGATCGCGCATTCGTCCGTGGCGAGACCGCAAACCACGCGCATTTTACTTCAAAGGTAGAAAACTTTTGAGGAGAGCGTATCCTGTTTCTTCGTGCGTTAAGTAACGGAACGTAGGCAAAGACTAGAAAGAAGACAAAGAATAAAAAGAAAGCAAAAGGAGAAAGAAAGAAAGAAAGAAAGAAAGAAAGAAAGAAAGTGAGAAAGATAGAACTCAGGAGTCTGAGTAAAAGGGAAAGAAAGAAAGAGTGCAGAAAGATCCTGCATTATTTTCCATGGTATAACTCAGAATCCGATAGAGAAGAAACAGAAGAAGAAGAAGAAGAAGAAGAGGAAAAAAAAAAATAAAAATAAACAAAACGGGTTGGGGTTGGTAGGGCGAGGGAGTGGGGGTAAAAACGAGCTGGATATAAAAACGATGACAGAGGAATTTCGAAAGAATTCAAAGTACGTGAAAGATCGTATGATCGAGATCTCGAAGAAAACTCGCTGTTGATCATTCTCTCTTTCTCTCTCTTTCTCTCTCCCTTTCTTTCTCTCTTGCTCTCTTCTAACTTTCTCTCTCTCTCTCTCTTTCTCTCCGTTTCTCTTATTATTAAAGAAAAAGAAGAAGAAGAAGGAGTCTCAAAGATCCCTTTTGATCGTGCGATCCGTGCACCAAAGAAGAGGATCTGGCAACAACGTGAGGAGGTAGAAGGATCTTGTGGGAGAACGTGGGCCAAGATAGAAAGAGAGAGAGAGAGAGAGAGAGAAAGAAAGAGAGAAAAGGATATAAGAGAAGGAGTAAAGGAATGAAAGGAACAGGTAAGCGAGAAGGAAGGTGAACCTTGGTAAGAAAAGGAGAGGAAGCAGGTAAAAGAGAAAGAGAGAGAGTGAGAGAGGAGAATGAGGGGAGAGTGAGGGGGGAAGGTGGAAGAAGAAACGGCGGGCAAGCAAGCAAGCAGAACCCTGGTCCAGAGAATCGTAAAACTCGACTCGCACTTGAGGAATATCTCGCGCTAAACTTTTAAACTTCCGTTTGGGGAAAAAAAAAGAAATAGAGAGAGAGAGAGACTTCCTTTTTCTATTTCGAAACAGTTAAGCTGACGACAACGACGACTATAGTTTAGTTTTTACAACTACAGTTTTCTTCTTTACCTGAGAAAAGTTTTGCGTTTACTACTAAACGGAATAACGACACGTCGAACTTTGAGAAAACAAGGAACGTTGTCGTTGTGAGAAAGAAAGAGATAAAAGGGGAGTGTGTGAAAGAGAAAGAGAAAGAGAGAGAGAGAGAGAGAGAGAGAGAGAGAGTGAGTGTAGGATGCCGTCGAACAACTCGGACATAGTGGCTCGCGTGCAACGATAATATTCGCCCACGTGTGTATGAACATTGTGAATCGTGTATATATATATATATATGTATTTCCTATATTACTAGAAAATCTATACAAGTGATCACTAAAGAGAGCTTTCATACCTAATCTCATCAATTTATTCTCCGTTTTTTTTTTTTTCTGTGTGCCATCGTTAAATTTCCTATTTGTAAGTAAAATTGTTTTATTATATAATAATTATTGTTATTACTAATATTATATTAGAGTTTTGTTACACGAAGAGAGTAGAAATATATTATCATTAATTTATTTATATACTTGTTTAAATCTCTAGATATTTTTATCTCTCTCCTTGTGTATGTATACAAATAAACATAAGCAGAACAAGAACGTGCCTTCTCTGCGGTCGAGTTTGAATAAATTCCTACAGACGAAGAGAAGTCACTAGTCGTCGTGTGTTAGTGTATGTATACTCGTTTGCTTGCGTGGTTACGTGCATGTGCGCGTGTGTGCATATACTGTGTTTACAAAATTAGGAGCTAGGGTATATTAGGTAGGATTAATTCTAGCGAATATTTGAGTTTATGGGAAACAATGATTATCTTAGTTTACTTTCAAATTATTTATCAATTTTTTTTTTTGCAATAACATTTATTCATGAGATTTGTCAAACATGAGCAATCTATAAGGAGCTACGAAGAAAATATTTGCAAAATTAATAGTAGAAACTTGAGAAAGAATGAAACGAACAAATACGTTTGTTATTAAAATTAAATAAAATTTGAGAGAACTTCATTTTAAAAATTTAATAATAAATGATAAATAAATTTTTGGTTGTGTGTGTTAAATAATAATTAAAAAATATTTCTTATTATAATTGTCACAAAAGTAAATAGAGAATATAGAATTTAAATGGTAAACCTATCAACAGTTTACGGTATACATACATACATACATACCTACTTATACCGAAACCGGTATCAGACACACGGATCGGTATTTAATAAAAGTTTAATCCTTAACAATTGATAATACAGATTCCAATTAATTTGTTATTACTTCAAATCAAATAAATAATACAATATTTTCAAACGATAATAAAACAAATTATATATAAACATAAAATAACACATCGAGTGTGTGTAGAATTAAAATAAAAAATTAAAAGGCTGTTAAAAATTGACAGGATGATGGTGATAGTGGTGATGGTGGTGGTGGTGGTAGTGGTGTTGGGTTTAGTGTTAAAGGTTTCGCAAATTCGTTGTCGGCGGGTGGTTTACGAGAACAATCGGCGCTTGACGCGTTCGAAAACTACAAAAGCCGAACTAATTAAAAGGGAATCAGTCGTGGAACCGTTAACACCGACTGAAAATTCAGATCGAGTTGGACTCATCGCTAGGTTGCACGACGACTGGGCCGGCCAATGACGCGTTGGCTGCACCACCATAGCGACGCAAATCAAATATTAATCGTGCAATTAGCGCCGATTGTACTTTAATCGGTGTTGCTTTTTTAACCCCTTTCCATTACATGCCCACCCTACTGTCCCAGGTACTCCCCCCACCCTTATTACACGCTTCTCTTTATCCTTCTCTCTCTAACTATGCATGCTTTTCTTCGAACCTCCAAGCTTGCAAACGTTTGACATCGTTACAACCAACGCATCCGACAAAATATTCGACTCGATATGGCATATGCTTGCGTAACTACTATACATCTATCTTTGTGTTTGTTTAATTCGTATAATATACGTTGGGTGATAGACGGACACGCCTCGTCACCTCCATTAATATCCGATTATAAGCGAATTGCATGAGCTAACGGAACAATGCATCAAAATATGAAAACTCAAACTATCCAAATCGTATGCAATTTTCCTTACAAGTACTGTCTAATAAATAAAAATAAAAAAAAATGCAACAATAACCGCTTAATAACGAATACCAAATCGTTCGAAATTGTTCTTATAAATTCTACTTAATTATTTAAAAAAGAAAAAACAACCAATAACGAGATAATATCTTGAAAAATAAAATACAATAAGCATTATGGCAAATATTTAAAATCATTCCAAATTGTTCCCCGTTAATCTGATTTAATGATTTAAAAAATAGCAACCACCAAAATAACGATTAACAATATTAATAAAATTAATGCATAGAAATGAATAACGTGCAGGCAATGGTAAGCAGGGCCGTTACTATGGGGGCGGTGCCAGGTGCCGCCGGAGTTTCCGGTGAGGCTGGTTTGGCCGGTGTACCTAGACTTTTGGAAGATTTAGCAAGACTATCCGAGGACAAGGACACTGCCGACATCGTATTCCTTTTGGGTAGAGACGAGACCCCGGTTTATGCTCACAGAATCATACTACAAGCAAGGTTGGTTCATCGTTTGTTTTTCCATGCATGCATACATAAATTAATCCTTTATCCGATAATAATAATACAAGAGCTTATATTTCGTGAAATAGAACATTTTCGTTTTATTAGATTTAATATGAGAAGAAATATAAGAGCTTATATTTCGACCAAAGAGAACATTTTATTATTACATTTAGAAACATTTTTCAAACGATTCGTGTAGGTAGGTAGGTAGGTAGATAGATAGATAGGGTTGGTGTACGTAACCCCAAGAGCGAATTTTCATTAAAAAAAGCTCAAACTCTCCTTGGCGAGGAAATTCAATTTGCACCAACGGTGAAACCAAAACGCGAGATTCTACTACCGTTTCTGTAGTTTTACTCGGACGAGAGAGAGAAAAAAAAAAAAGAAATTAAAAAGAGAAATAACAAAAAATGATGATAATAATAATAATAATAATGAAAAAAGAAAGAAAAGAAAATGCTAATGAAAAATGCTATTTCAGCAAACGAAATTAAACCTTTTTCTCTACGCGTACACTATTTACGCGCAAAATTTACGAGTTTACGAGTTTTGTATTAGATGAAAGTACACGTATCTATCCTCTCTCTCTCTCTCTCTCTCTCTCTCTCTTTCTTTCTTTTTCCCACTCTATTTCAAGCTATATCTAAAAAAAGAATATGGGAAAAGAAAAAAAGGTGAAAAGTGTGGAAGAGAAGAGAGAAAAAGTGTAGAATGAGCGAGTAGAGTGATATGAGTGAGTGTGCCTTTCCTGACGTAATGAGATCGGTTCTTTCCTCGTTTTCTCGTCATCGATATATTTTCTCACGTTTACCAATGATAAAATACTATATATAGATATATGTATTTACTAGATACTTGGTTACATATAACTGTAGAAACTCGTAGCAGAAACAGAAATATCATGACCGTCCCGTAAGGAAAAGCTGTGCGGAAAACGAATGAAAATCACGTTAAAATGAAGTAACGTGACGCGCCCGGGGAATGGATTTAATTGTTAATCGTAATTTTTATTAAAGCGACGAGTAAAGTCTCGTCGATCGAGTCGCGAGATTTCCTTGGAGAATTCCTCTACGTAGCCGTGGAACAAAGTGGAGGAAAAAAATCAAGATAAACGATGGGATACACGACAGAATACGAAAGACAGAGAGAAAGAGGGAGGAGGGATAAAGAGTGTGATGAGGATAGAGAAAAAAGAGAAAATGAGTGGGGTAGAAAAAGAGAGAGAGAGAGAGAGAATAAGATAGATAGAAAAAATGATAAAGATAAAGAAAGACGAAGAATGAGAGAGTTAGAAAGAAAGAGGATGAGTGAGATAAAGATAGAAATAGAAATAGAGATTTAGATTGAGATAGATATATATATATAGATAGATAGAGAAAGAAACAGATAGAAAAGAGTAAATAGAAAGAGAGATAGATTTAAATAAAGAAATAGAAAAAGTTAAAGAAAGAGAACGATAGAGAAGTAGATAAAAGGAAATGATAAAGAGAGAAAAAATCAGATCGAATAAAATAAAGAAATAATGAAAAATTCAGAAGTGAAATTTAAAGATAAAGTAAAAAGTAAATTCTTCAAATTTGTTGCCATATAATATTTTTATTAACGTACTTCGTTTATTTCTTGTTTAAAATTGTAAATCATCGAAAATCGATAAATCAATATAATCTTAAAATTACATTAACGTATAATTATATTAACTTAGTGTTACTTGAAAGATAAGAAATTTTATTATCTTACTGCTATTGTCTTCTCATCGTTAATGCAAAGGCGCTATATGGCCGAGGAAAAACGTGTAGTATGTCTGGAGTACATCCGTAAGTTACTGCCCTTTTTCTCTCTTATTCTCTCTATCTCTCTCTATTTCTCTCTTTTTCTCTTATGTTACTTTCGTCCTTATGGAAAGCAGAAACCACGGTGCCTTGTTACTTAAAAGCGGCTAACTTACTTTGGGATAACTTCGTTAGGAAGTTCCTTGCTACTGACAGAGTTGGTAGAATAGAAAGAAGAAGGAAAAAAAAATAAAATGAAAAAAAAAAAAAAAAAAAAAAAAAAAAAATTAATATAAAACGAAGCAGAGAAAAGAAAAGTCTGAGAGTGATGGTCTGGCAAGAATGACACTGGTGCTACTTCTAACGAGAATAATTCAACTAAATTGACGATCATTTTTTGTGAACTATCGTAACGTCATTTTTGTTTTTTTTTTTTTCACGTCTGTGGAATAATAATATTATCAATTTAATCGGACACATATATTTCTTTAAACTCTCTATATTATATATTCATATTTAAATATTAATTGCGAATTTTAAATAACAAGTAATAATTATAAGATAAAAACAAGCCTGTAGAATAATATCTACAAAACAAAATATCGAACAACGTCTCGTCGTGTTTCCACTATCGTCGAAATAAAATGGAAAAGTTGTAAGAGATTTTGTTTACAAATTAAAATCTATAACAAGATGAAGATGAAAAATAAAAAAAAAAAGTAAGTAGGTAGAGAGAGAAAGGATAAAGAAAATGATTCAGGAGAAAAGTTTCGAACGTTAGACGTCGGCTAAAAGATGATTGGGATGAATAGGAAAAATCGGATTTTAGGTTCTTTCGAGGAAAACTAATGAACGCGCGAGTGATTATCGAAGGAGACTTCGTACCAAACCAAACCAAACCAAACCAAAGTCATCGAACTTTCTTGATCGGTGTAAGCACGCGCGAATCTCGCTCGCCTTCCTGCTGGCTCGATGGATTTTAATTAAGGAGATCCGATTGTTACCGACGAAACGAATCGTCCGGCCGTTCTAATTAGTTGGACAATGAGAAAGACAGGGAAAGAGAATGAAAATGAGAAAGAAAGAAAGAAAGAAAAAAAAAAGGATAGAGAAACGTGGCTTTCCTTTTTCCACGATCCAGTAGTTTTTCTCTTTCTCATCGTCTCGATGCACTCTAGAATCGAGGGAATTCTAATTATTGTAAGAAGGGATTGATATTTAGTCGAGAGAAGAAAAGGGATGGTTGTTGAAACGTCCAAGGGACGGACGACCAACCGGCAGCCAGTTTTCCACAGAACAGGACGGCGCTAATTGTAAAGTCAATTACGATATTTCCGCGAACCCTTTTGATACCGGTATGGAAGGGACGAACAAGCTCTTTGTCGTTCGCTCATTCCTTCCTTCTTTCCTTGCTTTCCTCACCCTTGTCCCTCCACTTATTCCTCCTTTCGGTCCCTCTTTTCGCCAGCCTTTCGGCCACCTAACGCCCTCCTCTCGATCCCTTTGTCAAAGCGATCCTCGGAAAATTAAGTTACGCATGCTCATGACAGACGTCCGCGGAATAAACGAATGGACAATACGCGAACCGCACTAGAATTCTCATCGGTCCATTATATTTCTATCTTTTTCACTCTCCTTCTCTCACAATCTATCTTTCCCTCTTTTGTATCTACTGAAATCCTGCTAAAATCGTAATCTCTTCTCTTCTCTTCTCTTCCTCTCTTATACTCATTCTTGCTATCTATCTATCTATCTTTCTTTCTTTCGTATGTCCCTCTAGAGTACCACTATCCTCGTTATATTTCTAAAGGCGAGAGAATATCACCTAGACACACACAAGCCCTCCAAAATACCATTGTCTTTTATCTCTTAACGGAATATCATACGTCTGCTTTTGATATATACCACTTACAATTGTTTCTATCATTAAATCGGATTATAAATACTCCCCCTTTATTTCTCGATATAATATGGAACTGGGGTTAAAAGGCTATTACGGTTAAAATCCACATTCAATATTGTTTATGAATTTATTATCAAATCATTCGATCGATGTTTAACACCAGTTAATGAGTATAATTATATTACGTTTGTTAAATATTAAAACGTTAAAACAATGTCAATTATTCTATCGATTATCTCTACATTTTGTTCCAATTGTTTTCCCTCTTTAATCCCTTTCCTATAAAAATAATCATACAAAATTACGAACTACAAGTTAGTATAATAATCTATAATAATTACAAAAAAACTAAACTAAACTAAAACGTCAAGGAATCTTTCTAAATCCTATACCAACGCAACAAAAAAAAAAAAAAGAAGGAAACAAAAGAAAAAGGTGTGACTAGGTGACTACAATGACGGACGCGAGGAACTAGAGGTGTGCCAGCAACCATCAACGATGACATTTCTCTCTCGTAGAGAGTAGGAATTGTGAGAATGAGAGAAAGAGAAAGAACTAGAAAAAGAGAAAAGCAGTGAGAGAGAGAAAGAGAGACCCCGTGCAACCGGAAACCAAAGCGGTTTTTGCACGTAGATCGACGGAGCCGCCATATAATCGCATGCTTGGTCGTTAGTAGCGGAGCCTGCGGCGACATTCAACCCTTGCCGACGTAAAACCAAGCACCAGCCACGACCCTCGTTTCCCAGCCACGTCGTACCGCCCCGTGTATATCCCCCCTTCCCTCCTTCCCACCCTCTCGTCCCTCTCTCTTTCTCTCTATCCTACTTGCTTCTACTAACCCTTTCCAAGTTGTGCGAAAACCACCCCCACCGTATAACTTCTCCCATCCCCACTCGTTTCTCCTAACACCTCTGACTTGCATCAGACTTTCTCTTTCTCTCATTCTAACGTTAGTTCTTTTTTTTTTTTTTTTTACCCCCCTTTTTCTTCACCTTCTTCTATTCTCTCACGCTGATTTTTGGTTTTCTTTGATAGCAATGCTGCGGCAACGTTCGCTCGTGATTAGAGAACCACCCTCCCCCACTCTTCTTTTTTTTTTAACCCTCTCTCACTCTTCTTTTTCTTCTTCTTCTTCTTGCTTTGTCCTTTTTTTTCTTTCTTTTTCTCTTTTTCTTTTTATTTCTCTCTCTCTCTTGTTTTTTTTTTGACGTACGCCCGTCTTTTCCGTCAGCTTTGCGCAAAAAAACTCAGGAGCAAAAAAGGTACAGGAATGAAGAACCGTATGACGTGCGCGTTGTTTTAGATGCATTGTCTGATTTTTCCTTCTTCCTTCTATCGTTTGTGCCACCAGCTAGCAGATCGTTAAATCTTACCGAAAATCATTAAGAAGGGTAGTGATGGTAGTGGTGGTGGTTGTGGTGGCGGGCTTACTCGAATGGGAAAATAAGGGGAAGTATTTATTGCGATAGTAAGAAAAAAAGGGGGAGGTTTTATTGGTTGCGACATAATATCAAATGACATGTGATAGATATAATCAAGTGTGAGGTAAATGAAATATAATATTTCTGACTATATGATTTTTCAATAATAAATATATTTAATTTAAGTACTAATTATATATAATTGTAATAAGAAAAAAGAAATTTTTTATTTATATATATAAGCACTTATTTGTCATAAGAAAGATGATTTAATTAAGGATTAGATGTCATAATTGATTAGAGAAACAATCCTCATAATTTGATTATACAAAACAATCCTAAACTATTACACAATTCTCTGTTGAACAGTAAATCTAATCATGAAGAGGTGGTTCTCTTACAGATGTTCGACCTAGTTTAATAGATGCCTCGTGACAAAGCTAAACGTTCAACGGATGAGAGAAAGAGAAAGAGAAAGAGATAGAAATAGAAGGATAGAATTCGTATCTCATTTGTCACTAGAGATGATATCCTACGCAATAACGTTTGTAGAACGACGTTCCATTTCAAGATCAGAGAAACGAGTTTCCCTTTGAATCAAAAGCGAATTGACCTAGTAATTTGTTCGATGAAAATTCGTATGAAGAGAACATGGATTATCATTCAATCGGACAGCCACTAATTAGCCTATTATGTAATCGCTTCTACTAATACTGTTGATGTTTTCATTGAATTGAATGAGTAGTGGAGTAATGTGTGGTTGGTTCTCTCTCGTAGAAGTTTTAGGGAAAACACCTCGATGCTAAATTTAGAACACTCGGAAACGACACAGGAACGACAGAATGGAATTTCAAACCGGTTCGGACTAATTCGAGCGAATGCCGATCTTTCGATTACGCGGAGACCTCTGAATGTCTGTATATAGGATAACGATTCTGCTTTATATGTGCCAGTTTCTCATTTTTATGTGTATATATATATATATATATATATATATATATATATACATCACAGATATTGGAAAATGCTTGAGCTTTAGTTAAACCGGTTGAACAGCAACCTAATGAAGCATTCGTATCAAAGTAAATAGGCCAAACGTTATAGTTACATATAGTTATATATATATATATATATAATCTGTTGCAAGTTTCCCAAAATAGTAAACGTATATAGAACGTTTCATTAAACATTCTATATTCTATACAATCTTCTAAGTATAATATACACATCTACAGTATTGAGATAGAATATCGATTTATATTATTAATAAAAAGAAATTACATTAAAAAAAAGAAAAACATTTGTAAAAAAAAAAACACGTCGATACAATACGCGTTAAAATTCTGTACAATTTTAGTAATTTTAAAATGTATACCTACGTCCTCGTTTGTAGACACGTAATAGTAAATTCATCTACGAGAGGAAACAGAAAGAAAGAGAGAGAGAAAAAAACTAGAATTTTTGGTATGGATAAAAAGAAATAGAAAATAAAATAAAAATTGAAGGAAAGCGTGTATACACGCTAACACACACACACACAAGGAACGTTTGATATTTTATTTTGCTTCTCGTCAACGTCGATTCGACAAGGGTCGCACGCTTTTCCAGCAGAACATTTTCCACGATTTCTTCTCGACTACGACTACGACTACGACGTCAACGTCGTCGTCGTCGTCGTCGTCAGGGCGACGCTCGGGTATACGTCGGTATAATATCAAAGCCTCTTCCATTTGCGTTCGTCGGCTCTTTGACACATTTTCTTTTGATTCGATACGCGCGAGAGGCACGCTTTACGTGCTTCAAGAGGGAACCACCCCCCAACCCCCCACCCCACCCATTCCCCTCTCTCTTTTTTTCTCTTTCTCTCTCTTTTTCTGCTACCCTCCTTCTCATTCTTTCTACGTCACAGGCACCATCGTCAAAGTCACGAGAACATGGTCGTCGTAGTAGTGGACGTCGACTCCTGAAAGCTACGCTTAACGACTCGTCCGTTTTTGCTACCCCGATCTCCGACTTTTTCATTCCTTTCCTTTCCTTTCCTTTCCCAACCTTTCTTTTATTTCTCCTCCTCTTCCTTCTCCTCATTTTAACCCTCGGCCCACTGTTCCTACTTCTTCTACTCCACCCACCCCCCACATCCACCACTTTGGTGAATGTCTCTAATTGAAAAACGGCCCGTTTCCTTTACTACCAACGTGTACATCCTTTCTTTATTTCTGTCTTTCTTTCTTTATTTTTTTCTTTCTTTCTTTCTTTCTTTCGTTACACGACATTCCACGGTGTAAATTCAATTTCGATTTGATGCACACATTCTCTTTCTATCTTTCTATCTTTCTTTCTTTATTTTCTTCTTTTTTTTTTATCTTTCATTCTGTCTATGTTTAACTCTCGGTACTATGGTGTCCTCGGGAAAAGGGCCTGGTCGACTGGTTTCAAGGTGCGTCGTTGTGCTCCATTTAACACACGGGCTCTCTGTGATTCCTTCCGTACGAGAGAGTATTTCTCGTGTCGTTGACTTTACACCGAGAAAGAAATACTCGTTTAATAATAATATATTTTTAAAAGTCTTATTTCTTTTTCAATTTTCTTTTCTTTTTTTTTTTTTGGTATAATCAAACGTATGTTAAAAGAAATATATTTCTATAGAAAATCATCAAAGTCTTCAATTTATCCCGATGATTATAATTTTGATACGAAAATATGAAAAAGATAAATATTTCTGTTGAAATATCAATATCCAGAATGCGATTCTTTTAAAAATCCATTCCTATTCCTTAAAATGAAATCCAATGTTACAAAGCGAAATGAGATGGATGTTCGCACTTTAGAATACGATCAAAGTAAACGCGTGATCCCAAAGATTGTAATATATTAAAAAATGATTAGAAAAATATTTTTCTGTCGAAAAGTCAATACCAATATCTCTTTGAGAATTCTTGTTTTGTTTTTCTTTTTCAATATGAAACTCAAAGTTTCAATACAAAAAAAAAGAGTTACGTGTTCACACCCTAGACGATCAAAATCGACGAGATCGTGAAGTTCCTTTACTCTCGTCAGCATCCTCTCGTTTTTCCTCGATAGTAGACGAGGGGGTAAAGAAAAGACGGAGACGTGGAAAGAGAGAAAGCGAGAGAGAAAAAGAAAGAAAGAGAGAGAGAGAGAGAGAGTAGTAACAACTAAGGAGAAAGATAAAGATAGATAGATAGAGAAAGATAGAGAAAGATAGAGAAAGAGAGAGCAAGAGAGATGAGACTTTTCGAAGGTTGCCATTAATTTCTAGGGGAACGGAAACTAAAGCCAGTGCGCCGTATGTTAGTTACGTATTCTCCCGCGGCAACGGAGCTTCCTGACGAAGTCAATTAAGCTCTTTTGTGACGAGGAGAAGCAGCAGCAGCAGCAGCAGAAGTGCTGGAGACTCCGACGGCCCGGAGTGGATGGCGTTCGTTACAAGAACTACCCCTCGAACAGCCACATTTATGCTCCCACGAAACTCGAAATATCGGCATTCACCCTCTCCCTCTCTCTCTCTCTTTCTCTCTCTCTCTCTCTCATTCTCGATGACTCTTTCTATCTTCATCTTCTTCTTCCTTCTTCTTATTCTTACTCCATCCTTCATTCCCAACTGTAATATCACTATCTTATTATTCTATGATCAATCCTCATGAACTTTTGTGGTGCACAGGTGCAAGAATTTCGCAGCCGCTAAAAGGATTGGCACGGCTGGAAACCCGACACCCGTTAGAATGCCACACGCTCATCCGGAAACCTTCAGGCAGTTCATTCATTATATCTATACAGGCAAAGTAAGAAGAACCTTCATTTTCATTGATGAATAAAATCTTCATTATGTGAAAGGAATTTCTTTTATACATGTATATATATTATATTATAATTATTACATTGTATTTATTCTTTTATGAAAGGATTAAGTAATCATACAAAACGTTTATTTCGTTGACAAATAATTATTATTATTAAATTAGCGAATAGGTATATGGTATGTGCATAACACTATTCTTATGTATGTATCTTTGTAATTATTACATTACATTCAGTTTTGATTTATTTCTTTTTAATGAAACGATTAAAACATGATATAAAATGTTGATTTAATTGAATAATAATAATTATTATTATTATTACTAAACCAACGAGAGAATAGGAAACTAAATACATATGTTATGGTTTAAATGAATAATATAGGAATTGTAAAAGTGGAACAGTGTAATAAATTTCAGCGGTTTAGGATTATACCTTTTGAAGTTAGTATTTGTAATAAATATAATTTATTACTATGTTCGATATCGTTTATCATTATTCATAATTTCTATATTAATCATCCAGTTTGCAACATATATATATATGAATGATTAAATTGCCGTATTCTAATTTTAGATTGTGCCTCAAAACGTCAATTTAAACGACTAATAATTATTATTATTAAACCAACGAGATAAACCAACGAATATGTTATGAGTTGTGAGATTAATATAGGTATTACGAAAATCGAATATTGCTATAAATTCCAATATTAGGATTATATCCTTTAAATAGTTTTGTGCAAAATAGATTTATCACAGTGTCCATACAATATCATTTAATTCATAACATATTATTTATATATGTAATGATGAAAATATCTTATGTTAATTTAAATTAATTTGTTAATTTTCTATGAAATGATTAGATCATGCTACAAGATAGTGGAATATTCGAGATGCTAGGTCTTGCTCAAGAACTTGGTGTCGAGGAACTTTGGAGGAGTTGCGAGGAACACGTATCGGCTACGTTAAGTCCTGGAAATGCATGTGCCCTTTTGACTGCTGCTTTGGATGCTCAGGAACGAGTACCAGGTACGTTGATCGATCTTTCAATTCGTCCAATTTTATTTGATTTTTTTCGTCAAATGCAAACTATTACTTTTTAATTTAGTAGATACTATACTTCCTATAACATGATTAAAATTCATTGTCAATTCATTTATCATACAGAATTAAATTCGTGTTGTTCAAATTGATCGAGTTGTACTGTAAAGAAATCGTGTTATAAATTGTCGCAATTTTTGCGGTATGTTTTCAGAGTATCGTGTTATTAGAGGGTTGATTGTGTATAAATTATACTGAATTCTTTATTTTTTTCTTTTCTTCTTTTTATGAAAGTATTAAGTAGAAACTTTTCGTACAAAATAGAGAGAACAGAAAAGAAATACGTTTCCTGTATAAATACACGCACGTGACGTCGTAAACACTTGTGTGACACTTCTCAACTATCATCGATCTTCATTATTTTAATTTTGATACACGCTCTCCCTAATTTCTTTTTTTATGTCTTTTCCTACGCTTTCCCTTTTAATCGATTCGCACGATTCCACCTTCTACGATAAAAGGGGAGATTTTATCCAGTATCATTAGTTATATACTTTTTATTTATTACCCTGATGTCAGTGTCAGCCATTTGGTATACATCTAAAGTCGATTAATAATAAAACGATCATTTTAATTTTAAATTGTTCATCATTATAATGGATTATATATTATCTTTAAATAATTGATAACTATAGTTATATTTATTGATTATTTTATTTATATTATTTGATATTTAAATAAATCTTACTTTATGTTAATATATTGATTATTATTACTTGCATTACTTTATCGGCAATGTAGGAAATTTTCTTACCAACACGCGGCAGCACTACTCAAATCAAATCTAATACTAACTATTATTATTCCATTTATAACAAAAATTGAAAATATAAATTAAATAGTATTTTTTTGCATAATTTCGAATAAAGAATCAAAAATTTAGATGAAAATTTCATTCTACGATAAAGAATTTTTGTACGCATCGGTTGGTAGTACTGCTACGAAATTTCTTTGGTTGGCAAGCCTTAAAACGCCATATTTAGCGGCGTTTTCCGTTTTCACGAAGAAAACAAGTACGTTTTAAGCATATCGCACCGTATTTTTTTGTAAAACAAAGTTCAAAATGTCGTACAAAGGACCACAAAAGGTACAAAAGGTTATGGTACAACCCATAAACCTTATATTCCGATATTTGCAAAATCGGTCTCGGGTACAAGTTTGGCTTTTTGAAAATATTCATCTGAGGATCGAGGGTCACATTGTCGGCTTTGATGAATACATGAATTTAGTTTTGGATGATGCCGAGGAATATCATTTGAAGACGAAAAACAGAAAACCACTTGGACGTATAATGTTAAAAGGAGATAATATAACTTTAATACAAAATACTAATCCTACTGCGAATTGAATTAAAGAAGTTAACCTCAAAATAAGGACAATTGTATGTCACATATTTAAACACAAGATCTACTGCAAGTGTCCTTCTCTGGCCAATATCAAGAAGATTAAAGCTGTGCATTATATATGATTATGATATTATGGAGCGACTCAGGGACATACTTATGACAAAAATATTGAAATCTTAAGAAAGGAAGAACTCATCGACTTAATGTCTATCTTGTTCTATGATTGACGCTACAGCAATTGATTCATTGACTCATCTTTATTTTCTTTAATTAAACTTTTTAATGTTCTTCCTAATGTGGTATGCATTTTAACATACTGCACGTACTAAAATCTTATGCTAAATATGTGTACTATGAACGTTTACAGCATTATAAATATTTTTTATTCCACAATTTGTATTATAATATAACGTATCAGGTTATTGTAAATCTATGAAATTTCTAAAGTTCATTTTTTAATTGGATTAAATTGCGTTTATTCAAATAAACATAAATTACTATTGTAAATGTCATTTAAACAGGGATTATTAAAAAAATGTTTTGATCTTATCCTATGGCTTATCAATTCTTCTGTTGTAGCTTTTTATATTATTTTATCCTATACACACCTTTCCTTTGAATAATGCAATCCGTTATGTTAAACTATGTTACATAAATCTAAATAAAATATTATAACATAATGTGTATGCTTAAATGATCTTTACTTATTTTTAATTCACCGCATTACATTTAATTGTGTAAGATCACAAATAATACAGTTTAATATTACAAAAAGGAATATTATCTTCCCTGTAGTTGAAATTTATTTTCCAGGTGGGAAAGGTGCTTGCTCATCCTTTATCGAGAGATGTTTTGCATTTATCGGAGAAAATGCAGTGGACACGGTGAAAACAACAGCATTTTGTAATCTACCAAAAGATGCTCTTGTCAAATTGATATCTTCCGACTATCTTGGCCTAGAAGAGGAAGATGTATGGAGAGCAGTACTGAACTGGGCCAAGTATCAGGTTCTTATATTTAGAAATTATTATTCCGTTTCCGAGCAAATTGTATCCCTTGAATTCGAGAACAAATTATACGTTCTGATAGTACGTATGGCGTGCAAGGTCTTAGACCTTATATCGCATACATTATCGGGTCCTTGGCTCCTTAGGTTCTTGGATCGGAATTTAGAATTACGAGTTAAGGAACGCTTAACCGTACGGACCACGCTCCTAGGCAGGGGTGACGCAGCCTACACAACATTGGACCGAAGAGGAACGAGTGAGGGTCTGCCAACATTTGTCGGGAGTGATAAATCATGTTCGTCTACTACTCATCGATAGCCAGGTCTTTGCAGAAGAAGTAGAACCAACTGGAGCTGTACCGATAGAACTATCTTTGGAAAGGTATAAATGTTTTAATACTAATTATTAGAATAACTTTAATTATTTGACATTATTATAAATCTCTGTTTTTTTTCTTTTTTTTTTTGTACATTTTGCTTTAGATACAGATTTGCAGCACTACCAAGCAAGTATGCAGAAATTTGTTCGGATAAGAGATTACAACCAAGAGTAAGTCCTTTTCTATTCCCTGGGTCACAAATTTTATCAAGAGACAAGATAGGATATCAACGATTATTGAATCAATGGTATGGTTCACCGAAACAAAGTTGGCGTTTGATTTATAGGTAAGTTAATTAAATCTTTTCTAAAGATATTAAAAGAATTTAATTAAATCTACTTGTATTATTTTGTAGAGCTTCTGGTCATGGCTATTCTGCAACATCTTTTCATCGTCACTGTGATGGTATTTCTCCAACATACGTAATAGCATTAGTAAGTTTAGTATTTTAAAAATTACTATGATCTACAAAGAATATAAATAAAATAGAACATCTATTTAATTACAGGGAACGCGTGGAGAAATATGCGGTGGATTTAGTGATGCACCATGGGGTAAAACTAACGCTAAAGGACATTATATTTCTTCAGAAAAAGCTTTTCTTTTTACATTAACTAATAATCAGGATATACCTCCAACCAAATATGAAATTGTTAAAAAGCCCTTTGCTATATGTTATCATCCTGAGTGAGATATAGTTATTTTGATATATTCTTAATTTTAAATTCATTTTATATTTTTAATTTATATAATCAAGTATTTAATGTACATTTTTGTTTTACTATCACAGCATAGGACCCATATTCGGTGCAGGTGCAGATCTATTAATATCGAGTAACTGTAACACAAACATGGAAAGTTACAGTAATCTTCCTCACAGTTATGATGGAGAAAATGCTTCGAACACAATACTTATGGGAGATTATAACTTTTCTGTAGTAGATTATGAAGTGTTTACACCTAACCATCATACTCCTAAATCGAATCACTGATAATTCGTACGACATTTTGAAACATAGTACAATATTGTAAATATTCTGATTTACATGCTCTCTTATACAGACTGAGATTATTTTATACACGTAATGTAGTTTAATATTTTTCAATCGTAGTACGTTAATGAAGTATCTATCGGGATATCAAATCCAATTATAATTCTATATTTTATATGATATAACTAATAGCACAAATTGTATAATTCTAATGCCTTTTATGAGGATGCATTTAATAGAATTGTACTTCTTGAAATCGAGTTTTCAAAAATAAAATCAGCGTCTTAGAATGAGACGATAAAATAAATTCGATGATCACAAATTATATATCGATAAATTTGATAAAATTATTTATGCGAGCGTTGAAAAACTTTATATAATATAAAACATTAACTTTTCTAAATTCTCCCGTTATATATTAAATAAAAAGAAAATTAAATTATCTTTTTTTTCTTCATACCGTATTGTAGTATCTAAAATAATTAATAAATATAAGATACTTAAAAAAATATAGGATACACTTGAAAATAAGAAACATTTGATTTCGTTTTATTACAAACTTTTACTTACATTTTTCTTCTTTTGAGAACTGGTTGTTTAATGATGATTGCTGGTCACTATACATATGTTTATAATAAAAATTCGCATAAAGCTAATACTTGTTAAAAGTGTATTTATATTGAAAAAATTTGATTTGATCGAAGCTCTGAAATAAGATCTTTAATCACTAAATGAATAAAAAAAAATTAGATAAAATAAAAATCACAAGATTAATACTTTACTCTCGTGTTGTTAAATAAAGAAACAAATTAGAATAAATAAGATGAATTAAATAAGATAAATTATAATAAGATAAATGTGGTGTGTGTGTATGTGTGGAATTCAATCTATTTGTTTTAAATACTAATTGTAAGAAATTAATTCCCACTAAATATATAACGTGTAAAATAGTTTTTTTTAAAACGTCTTTAGTTTAAAGAGGAGAAATTGTCGTTCGTTTAAGGACGAATGTAAAACAATATTTTCCAAATGGCGGCCAGTAAAATAAAGAGACACTGTAAACCTTTAAGAAACACGTTTCCGAACACGGAGACGTATATTTGAATTTCTCGAGCGTGCTTTTCGCACGTATCATACATGCATAAGTTAAAGCCATCCTCTAACATACATATACGTATTTATATAGGTATCACAATAAAAAGGTCATTTAAAAATCGTAAAGTTTGCGTGTAAATGCAGACATGTCGAACGTGTAAAAGAAAAAACGTCGAAGTGCCGCCAAAACTAATTGATACTTCAATGCAAATAGTTAATAATTTCTATGGGGTGGCCGGCATCTATTGAATTACATATATGTATATTAATATACATGTGTGTATATATGTGTAACGTGATATATATATAAATGCATATGTAAGTACATATATATATGTGCATGTATGTATGTATATAAACGTATTTGGTATATAGAATTATGCGTATGTGTGTATGTGTATATGCAGTATCATACTATGTATGCTCTCGTGCGCAGAGAGAATTTATATTTCGTTCTTCGGTATACGTTGAATATTCATGGTACAGTATTATGAGTTTAACATGCTCATCTTCGCCGTGGGCTTTACTATATTATCTATTTATGTCCGTAACCTTTTCATAAATTTGCACGCAACCTTGTAATTTCGCCTCTGTCTTTCAAGAAATCTACGTCGAGATGAGAAAGATTTCTTTTTTTATCTCTTTCTTTTTTATCTTAATATTTTTCTTTCTCTCTCTCTCTCTCTTTTTATACATATAATACAGGTACACCGTATTGGTCCTTCTCTTTTCAACGAATAAAAAATAAATAAAAATATGAAAATGAGTATTAAAAAATGAAATGAAAGATAATAATAAAATTTGTGTTTTCTCATCAGAGCTGAAAGGTGAACGTCCTTCTACTTGCTTTGACTTTCTTCCACTGACAATATATATTTGTAATTAGTTTCATTGTCAATAATAAAAATAAAACGAGACGTGATAGTGGTGGACACTCTAAGTTGCAGGAATACAAGTGACATATATATATGTACAATAAAACCTTCAATATTCGAATTAAAAGGGAAACATAAACGTTCGGATGGAAAATTTTTATATATTAAAAAACTATATGTATTTATAATATTCAATGAATCTACCTTTTTTGTTTTTTTTTGGTTCCGTCAAAGTTTTATTAGTAAAGAGACCAGAATGATTTTTAATTTGTTTTTACTCGTTTTAAAAATAAGTTTATAAATTTGTCGAGTACGTTTACACTTACAATTAGAATATTAGATTGTCAAATACTGAAGGTTCCATTGTATATGTGTTATGTGGGTATATACATAACGAACGTCACCACGTTGATGTAATAATCTGTTTTATTATAATAATACTTAAAAAATAACGTTGTAGAAGAAGCGAACTTTGAATTATTTTTTGTTCTTTTTCTTCTTCTTCTCTTTCGAATTTAATCTAGCCTTCGATGGTATACAAACAAAATGTATGCACATATACATACACATATGTATTATCTACGTTCATATATATATGAACTTACTTATATACATGCATTTATACATACGCGCCGTTGATTTGGTCATTTATTTACACTTTTGTCCCTGCCTAATTAATTAAAACGAATACATAAATCTAGGATTGCACGTGTGTCCGCTATTTAACGAATTACATATGAAAAATTCATTTCGTTTCTATTTATCTTACAATTAATCGTAAGTAAAAAAAGAAATATAAGAAAAAAGATGTATAGGAGATAGAAAGATAAGGAAACATAAAAAAGAGGAAGAGAAAACATGAAGAAGAAATAAGAAAACGAGACGAGTCGGGAATATTAAATGATTTTAATTCGTTATTATTAATTTGTTTTGAAGAAAATTAAATAACCATATTTGTGCGATACTGTTTTTGGTGATATTATGTGTTATTCAATGAATGATTAATCATGACATTTATTGTGTGTTCTTACATACAATTAATTTTAATTTTAATTTAATCAATGAAGAAATAATTCGATTACATTGTTTGCTTTAAAAAGAAGATTTGTTTTAAATTCATCTAAAAATAATTTTATACGAATTATTTGATTATTCATTAAATATCATTATTACTTAAAAACCCCTATACACATTAAAATTATTTATACGTTGACACATAATTGAAAATTTAATGAAAACTGTAAACAATTTCATTTTCTTTTCAAATTATTCATATTTCTCTATCTTTCGTATATGATATCAATGTTCTCATACTTTTATACTTTTTTCCTGATTCATCATTCGTTAATTTACAATTGTTGAAGACACATCGTAAAAATGTATCACGAATCATGAAGCATGAAAATAGATAAATCTATTGCAAAAAATAAATATATTTTAATTTGCATAGGGGTCTTAACACATAAGAAAAAAAAAAAAAAAAGAAAAAAAACTCGGTGCAAAATTGCGAAAATGTTGAATGCGAGTGAAAAAAAAAAAAAAACTCAAAAAAACTTATGTGCTTTTATGTATTCGTATAAAATAAGAATATTTACACGTTGAAACGAATTAACGTGATTAACGTTAACAAGACGAAAATCAATGAAATGAAATGACGAAAAGATATAATGGGACGCGTAGGGGGGGAAGGAAAAATAAAAAAAAAACAAACTAAAAACCAATAACACGAAGAAGAAGAAGAAGATGATAAAAAGAAGTGAAAAACAAACTAACAATCGGAAAAGAAATAGAGAGTTTTGAAAAAGATGATGCCGCAAGTGGAGAGAACGGGGGTACATAGACATTAAAAAACAAAAAAAATCACACACACACAGCCGACTTCCATGGACTCGGAAAACACACACATATACATACGGTGGTGGTTGGTGAATCGTGAAAACGATATCTTTGCTACCACCTCTCGAGTTTCTTGGATTCCAAGGATAGCGGACCGTTTTCTTTTACAATGATTCTCACTTCTCTCTTAGCTCACATGAGAAGAAGAACCGATAGAGTTTAAAAGGGAATCTGTGTTCGATGGGATGCACCCTCTCTCGTGCGACCGTATAAACCAGCCGGCAAAAGTATAGTCCAAGTTCGTACTTAAACATACCACATATACACGCATATGCACACACACATATATATATATATATACATAAACAGTTAAAAGGGAGATGAGAAAAAGTAGAAAATGTTAGCAATTGTAATTACTTTTTCATGGGATACATGAAATAATAATGCGAATGCTTATCGAGTTTCTATAGGAAAAACCCTAAAAAATAATTTCTTCTTCTTCTTCTTCATTTTATCGTTGTTGATGGTGGTGGTGGTGGTGGTAGTCGTGGTTGTGTTGCTTTGTATTGTATTGTATTTGTAAGAAGGATCTTTCTTACTCCTTCTTTCTTGTTTTCTCTCTCTGTTTCTTTCATTCTTCTTCTTCTTCCTTGGTCTTTCATTCTCCATCCAACTCACGAGAGACGAAAACTTTACGGTCGGAGTTAAACATTGGCAGGCGTCGAACGCTCGTAAGATAAAACGTTTACTAGACGTTCGACGCGTGTACGAGCGCATTGTAACGCGCGTTCCAAACACGTGTGCACCCCGCGGTTTTACGTGTTCATCCGGCGAATCCACGTGCACAGAACACTTCCTTCGTCCCTACACACACACACACACACGTCCAATCCTTTTCCTTTCTTTCTTTCTTTCTTCTTCGTCTTTTCCTGCCTTTCTTAACTAGTTTATTATCTACTTACTTACTTTTTTATTTTTCCTATAGGTAACAACCAGGAGAGAGAGAGAGAGAGAGAGAGAGAGAGAGAATGCGAAGTCTAAATTTCTCTTATTTAAATAATAAAACAAATTGTCACGCGTTATCGTGAATTATTATAAAGATTAATATTTTTTTTTGTCTTTTTCTTTTCTCGTTGCAATTATCTTGTCAAATCTATTGTGCGTGATGTTTAAATAAAACGTTTGGTAGTATATTATAATAATATTGGTATTAGAATGCAATTGAGGGATTTCATGTTAGAAATCTTTTCCAGTTTTTCTTTAGTTTAATATTATTTCTCATTTTTGGTCTCTCTCTCTCTCTCTCTCTCTCTCTCTCTCTCTCTCTCTCTCTCTCTCTCTCTCTCTCTTTATCTCCTTTCTTTTTATTTATTTCTTTCTCTTACTCTTTCTCTTTGTTTATTTCTGCAGGTAACAGATAGAATCCATTGAGTAATTCAAATAGAAACGCGAATACAATTAAGTATAACACAGGGGTCCGTAGAATAAGTATCTTGTCAAAGTCCATTGAGTGCCGACAGCAATTTTCGATTTCACCGTTTTGCTTATGCTTAACTTCTAAGCGGGTATTATTTCACACATACCGGCAGATTATAGTAGAATAGAACCATTTGACCTTTCTCACGGTATAGGAAAGATTTTCGGTAGACTAGAAAGAATAGAAATAGGGAAAGCGGAAGGGTGAAAAAAAGAAAAAAAGAAAGAAAGAAAGAAAGAAAGAAAAGAGTTAGTGAATGAATGAAAAATGACAAATAAATTGTTCGCAAACACTATTGTAATAGGGTAGACAAATATTCAGTTCGTTTCCTTGGCATTCCTCGAAGAATAAATGTTTTGACGAGTCATCGAGGAATCATTCATTTTCTCGTGACAAAGTTTTCTATTTAAGATCTCGTAGTGAGATCTATAGGTGTAGGCTTTTTCTTCAATGGTGGCCCATAACTGTCACTTTCATCTTTATCATTTAATTCGTCTTCTTCGTTAGAATCTTGACCGGATTTCATTGATAAATCTATAGGAATGTCCTGTGAATTATAATCAATGTCAACTTCGGGAGACGAGGTTGACGATTCACGATCTGATTGGGATTTAATTGATCTAGGTGAAGGACTGTCTCGCGTAGAACGTTGTCTTTTTAATACAGTATCCAAATAAAATCTTTTGCTGTAATTTTCGGTAGACGAATTGTTATCTTTCGTCGGCCGAACGTTTTGATTGTGAACGTCCCTATTATTGTTATTGTTATTATTATTATTATTGGCAAATGAATTTTTGTAATCGGTACTCGTGGTTATTGTTTCGGTGCTTATCGTCGTAGAAGCTACGGTCACCGTTGTAGTAGTAGTCGTTGGGGGTTCCGGTATTGTCGAAGAAATTTCATCGAGTATTGGTGAATTGCTTTGAACGTTTGGCGAGGGACAGGTTTGCATCAAAGGATGCGAAGCACCATGCTGCGTGCCGTAAAGGTGATAAGGTGGAAACATTGTGAGACCTGGCGGCGGCAAAAAGGCTGGCTGGATTAAGGACATTCCACTGAGATGGAAACCAAACGGTAAGCTCATCATTTCTTTTCCTAAAGCTGAAAGTTCGGCAACTGAATGTGACAAATGAGGATGCAACGGTCGGAAGCCTGGGTGTCCCGCATAAGACGCCCTTCTTTCAGATATTTCAACTGAACTGTCGCTATTGTGCGATTCCGGCGAACTTATGCTAGGCGATGTTGAATTCTTATAATCGTCTAAACCAAGTAACAGAGAATCCTCTTTCCTTTGGCTAGGATGTAGACCGACCGGTGGACTTATTGCTTTTCTTTGTTGTTGAGAAAGTTGAGGATTAACCGGCAAATTTTGAGGATAATGAAGTTGTTGTTGCGCTTGTTGTTGCTGCTGTTGTTGTTGCTGCTGCGGCTGTTGTTGTTGCTGTTGTTGTTGCTGTTGTTGTTGTCTTTGTTGTTGTTGCTGTTGTTGTTGTTCTTGCAAAAGACAATGTATCTTAAACCAATTTGATCTGCGTCCATAACGTGAACTGGATTTGGACATTCCAACCAATAAACACTTTCTCAAACGGCATGCCTTGCAAGCGGTACGGTTCTTCTTATTTATCACGCATTCTCCACCGTTCTTGCATTCGGAGATACTATTCAAATTGTTATAAGATCTTCCGAAGAACGACTGCGAACAGAAAAATAAAATATACATGATAAATATTATTAATAAAATGATTATATCCATACAGTTTATGGAAAGTGACTCATTATCACGCGCGTTCTCATTATCTCTCATTCAACAAGAATAAAATAGAAATAAAGGATTCGCTCGAAGGAGACGGAAAATGAAAACTTGGGAGACCAATTAACCTAATGCCGCAATTGCACGCGATTCCGAAATCATTTATATCTCGTGTCTTTCTCTCTCTCTCTCTCTCTCTCTCTCTCTCTCTCTCTTTCTAACCGAGATTTATTTTTTTTCTTCTCTTTTTATTTTATTTTATTTAATTCATTATTTATCGAAGAGAACTTTTATATTCTACTCGCCCCTCCCCCCTCCCCAAATAATAATGACAATGAATTTAATAATAACGATTAATAATTTTGGTTGTTAGTGTCAAATCGATTTGTAGGAAAGATCGTCGATGTTCATAAAAATAAAAAAGGCAACGTTGTTCACTTTCGCTTTTTCTATATATATATATATATATATATATATATATATATATATATATAGGGGTACATAGACACGGTATGTTATTAATTGTTTCTGGTTCGTTTGTCCTGAAAACGAGCTCTTCCTGCGGCCCAGTGATCCCAATGCGCGCTTTGCCGAGACCCACGACGACACAGCGGGTTGGCTTTGCGTTCCACTTGTCCTCTCAACTTACTTGTCGTTTCACTATCTCTATCTCTTTTTTTAGTAGTAGTAATAGTAATAGTAATGGCAATAGTAGTGGTAGTGGTAGTAGTAGTAGCATTAATAGTTCCTAGTTGTTGCAGTACTAGTAAGTAAGTAAGTAAGTAGTAGTAGTAATAACGTATAGTATGTATGTTAGTGTAAATAAACGTCATTCCTCTATCTCTATTTTTTTTTTTTAAAGTAGTAGTAGTAGTAGTTGGTAGTAACGTATAGTATGTATGTTAGTGTAACTAAACGTCATTTCACTATCTTTATCTCTCTATTTTAGAAGTAGTAAGTAGTAGTAGTAGTAGTGTAGTAATGTATAATATATGTTCGTGTAAATACTTAGAAGGGCTTAGAAGAGGGGTGTAAGCACGACATTTCAGGAGCGATGACACAATCGAGAAAATGCTACCGTTATTACGTCCTCTCTTCCATCAACCTCGCTAGACTCTGCACGTTGGATTATGCAAACGGGTCCTCCTTTGAAGTTGCGACTTACTTGATACAATGATAACGATTTTTTTTTTCTCTTTCTTTCTTTCTTTACTTATATAATATATGAATATACTTAAGATTAATCCGTTTAGATTAATACGTGTTAGATAAAATTCATCAATTATTACGATACTTGATTTTCTACATTTTCAAAGTAAAAACTCTTTGCTAAACGTTTTTAACAATATTTATTTAAAAAAACAAAAAAGAAATTAACTTGATAAATTAGATAAATAATGAAATTCATCGATTACTACTACTAGTACTACTATTCGGTTTGTTAATCTGCATATTAATATTAATATTATAAAATATTAGATGTGGGGGGTCCCCCTAATATATCTCTAATCAAAAAATATATTTTGTAATAAAATCAATTACGAAGAAAAAACAATAATACGAATGATGGTTCAGTTACTCGATTCCTAACGCGTTAGTCGAGATATTTCGAAAATAAAAATTAACTGGAGCACTGAGAAATAAAATGAAATAAAATGAAAAATAAAATAAAACTAAATAAAAGAATACATATTGATGAAATAACCGCGAGCGTGCGCGTCCCTGGGAGATTCGAGAGCACGTGTAACCGCCTGCCCCTCCCCACTGGGCCCCCACGGGGCCCCCTCGGCCCCGTTTCTCGATTTCGTTCGACTCTCGAGGCGATGCTTCCGGCGCTTCGCACTTGTCCGCCACAATTGTTTCCGCCCTAGTTCACGGTTACGTCAGCTCGACATTGTTTCGTTTCGTTATTTTCGTTTTCAGGCCCACCGTAGCATGTCAGTTCTCTCCCTTCTCCTCTGCCCCTCTCCTCTCCTCTCCTCTCCACCCATCTGACTCTCACAATCTCTCTGTCTCTCTCTCTCTCTCTCTACCTCTCACTCACTCACTCATTCGCTCATTTATATTCCCTGTCTTTCTCTTTCAACTTGCGTTTTACGCT
>NW_014569765.1:207911-232137 GCF_001313835.1 Polistes canadensis | reverse complement strand
TATCAAAGGGAACTTGGATATATGAACGATTTTTTTCGAACAAGTTGAACGTTTCGTTCCTTTTTTAGGATTTCATTAGTAACTCGATCGTTATTGTTCACGAGTCAATATACATTTTTTTTTTTTTTTCAAAGTCATACATTTAAACTATACTTAACATTTACAATACATTTTTTCCTAAGCACCTTTATATTACCATATGTAATCAAATATTGATACTTTAAATAAATTCCTTTATTTTTCTAATGTACCAAAGGGAATCATATCTAAGGAAGGAAGGTATATATATATGTACCTTTCGTTTTTCCTTTCTCGCGTTGACCTTCTCGATAAAACAGCCCCCAACACCCTCGCTTCTTCCCTCTCTTTCTCTTTCTTTTTATGTTTCTTCACGTCGACGGAAAGAATCGCGTTGATTGACGATCTCGCAACGTCTAAGATTCCTTCTCTCAGGTTCAACGTTTCTCAAAGTATTTTTCTTATTATTCTTATATTTTATCTTTTTTCACTTCACTTCATTATTCACGATAATCGTAAGAAAGATTCAATTGATAGAATTGAATTTGTTGTTTTATTATAATAGGACCTTCAATTAATCGTTAGAATTTTATTCCGCGATTTTAAACGACATACGCGAGACTATTATAATTATTATCGTAGTAGTAGTAATAGTAATAGTCATAGTCAATAATTGTTGTCGTAGTGGTCACATAGTCACTCGTCTAGGATTCTAAGTTGATGAGTGTATTGCACAACGCGATCCGGATGAAAGATTCCTTGCTCGTCGTGTAGTATCTTAAAATAAACTTCGAAGTATTCGTGTTGAAGAAGAAGAAGAAGATTAGATGCGATGTGAGTGAGTGAGTGAGTGAGTGACTCTCGCTTTAATCACGGTGGTCAAAGGTTGTAAAAAAGAAGAAAAGAAAAGGGGGGAAAGAGAGAGAGAGAGAGAGAGGGGATAAATAGAAAGAGGGAGAAAGTATACAAACAAGATGTTCCCATCACCACCACCATCACTCACTCACCCCCAAAAGAAAATATTTTCGTCATGTTCACGATCTGTGTTTACGAATCTTTCAGCATCGATTTTCCTATTCTTCTCCGACAACTTTTTTACCGGATAGATCTATAAAAAACAACAAAACCTCTAAGAAACCATTTCTCAAAACGTATTGAAGAAAGGTCAGTAAAAAGAAAGAACAACTGAACGGTTAGAACAATTTTTTAAGTCAAGGGTATTAGTTAAATATTACGGGACAACCTTTTCTTATTCTTTTTTTTTTTACGATCTCTGGATATATGTTAGTGTTAAAAAACAAAATAAAAAAACGAAATACTATGACCAATTCGTGATATACGCGTCGTTACGTTACCTTAGATTTTTTTATACGGAGGTCCCTTTTTTAACTGCACAGTGCGAAGAGTGTTGAAAACAAACAAACAAAGAAAGAATGAAAGAAAGAAAGAAAGGAAAAAAGGAAAGAAACGTTTCGTCCAAGTTTTTTAGACCGATGTTTTTTAGTAGTTCATTTCGATACGGAATGGTTAAGAAAGCCTTAAAAAACTGGAGAAAGAAAGAGGACAGACAAAACGATTGATTCCCGAAACAGGGAAAGTGCATCTCTAGTGTCCGTAAAAAAGTCGACAGACAGTTTTTTGTTTTCTGCGTTAAAAAAGTCTATCTTCCGGCCTCCCCCATCATCCCTCACGGCTTTCTTTCTTTCTTCCTATCCATTATACGACTATGATACACAAAAAAAAAAACGAAAACAAGTTATTTTTTACCTGACTTCTTTTTTTTTCTCTACCCTCAACCGACCATTGTATCGGGTCAAACATTTTCTTTCTACTTCTTTTTTTTTAGTTTATTCTACGTTTTTTACTTATTTTTTATATTTTTTATTTATTAGTCAACTTGCATTAAAACACGTTGATCTCGTCAAGGAGAGCTTTGACTTATCAGGGACACTTTTTTATTTTATTTTTTTTTTTTTCTAATAGCAAAGAACGAAAGTGCAGTTGCAGTGCATACGATAGTTTGCCGACGGCTAACGTAAATATAATATTAACATGTTTATTCTTTAACACGATTCTAACGATAAATATCTATTCTAATTTTTCACATACATACATACATACATACATACATACATACACATAAACGTACACACACGTTTACTTTTTTTATTTGTATAAGTAAACAAGAATTCGTTTTTGTGTTAATAATGAAAAAGGAATGAATCGATCGTTATTTAATCTCAAACGAATGATAAAATGTTAAACACGATTTATATCTATCTCTATCGTGTTAAATACAATGTACGAATTAATGATAATTACTAATTCAGGATTTCTCGTAATACATAATGCGATATCATAATATATCATCTTCTTAAAACGGTGCTGCGCGATCCAGTTCGCGGAGAGCAACTTCCGGTCTTTCGTAAAATGAAAGAAACGAAAAAGGAACGTAACGTTCCGCAACGCGTGGTCCCGCGAACGGCCTTCGGCACCGCAAACGATGCACTACTATTGATATATATATATGTATATATGTATATATTCTTACTTGCCGCCTCGTCGAATCGTATTATTAATTCTACCTTATCTTAACCGTATTCTACGATGATCCGATATGCTCGACTAGAATCGTCAAGGAAAAATTTATTTATTACGTGTATATATCCTATGTGTAACAATAATTATTATTACATTACAAAAAAAAAAACATTTTTATTTCGTATAAATGTATATTTTATGATTTATTCGATACTCGAATTATATTATTAAATTAATCGATACTTCGGTTATCATAATTATGAATTTTCTATTCATTCCAATGTATTATTTGCAACACGTGCTTGATATTCGTGCAATCATATAATAATTATTGTTACGATAATATTATTTAAATACGAAAATTGAATATTATTTATTTTCTATATTAATTTCAAATATACTTTCCATTTTAAAACAAAAAAAAAGGTAAGAATTTAATAAGATAATCGAGAAAGAGAAGTGTTACGATTCTAATTTCTAAAAGGTATCTTCGAACATAGTTCGTATATTTTAATACCATAAATGAGAAGAATGTGTTATTAAAGAAAGAAAGAAAGAAAGATGAGGGGAAAAAAAAAAGGGATAGAGAAGCGTAGAATATAAATGTTCTCATCGTCCGTTTCCCGTCGTAATAAGCTCTCGCTTCTATTCACAATCAGAACGGTGAGAATATCATACGCTTTCGATATCATTAAGATCATCGATAGATACGAATCTACTCGATGTCTAGCGAATTAACTAATTGCTGCGATCGCGGTGAGTTGAACTATCTGACTAACGAACAGATAGAGATAGAGATAGAAATAAGATAGATAGATAGATAGATAGATAGATAGATAGATAGATAGATAGAATGACTTAAAGGTCTCTTATCGGGCTCGTTACTTCGAGAACGTAATAACGTTTGAAATCCTGTCGAACCGTGACGACTTTTCCCCCTTGGTATAGTGTCACGATCTAAGATGATGAAGATGAAAAATAACGTAGACAAAGACGTCGTCTTCGTCTTCGTTATTGTCGTAGTAGTCGTTTGGCACGTCAACGACGTGCAACCAAGCACCTAACTTATACGAAGAATTACGAAACTACGTGCGAAACGTCACCTTATTTCTTTCTCTCTTTCTATCCCTTACATCCCATCCCATCCCCTTTCGATCTCGATCGTAGGAGTTGCATTCTAGGTTTTATGCACCATTACAATCAAATTAACCGACCAACCAACCAACAACTATACTCGCTGGCATGCCGTATTACGATACGCGCGTCACCATTCTTTATCCGTTTCTTCTGATATTTCTTTTTTTTTTTTTTCATTTTCTTTTCCCTTGCCCCAACCCGTCACCCGCCCTCCGGTATTTTCTTTTCTTTTTTTTTTCATTCGATCAAAAGAAACGCATTCTCCGCCTCCGCGTAGATTAATTAAATGTCAGGGCACGCTTGTTGTGTTATACAATGTCGTTCGCGAAGTTAAACACGAGATTATACCGTAGCGATGTGCACGAAATTACGAATTCTTAACGTTTCACCTATATATATATACCTATATATATATATGTATATGTATATCTTTCTTTCTCTTTTTCTTTTACTAATACGAATTAGAAAATTTCCTCATTCGACACGTACCTTGAAGAGCCTTGCGATGATTAATAGCTCATCGATGTTGATGACATTCAGTTTGCGTCCTTGTTTCATTCGAGTTTGTAACTCTTCTTCATACAGGATGATACTACTACTACATAGTCCTTCTTCTTCTCTTTTTTCTTATCCTCTCCTCCTCCTCCTCCTCCTCTCTCTCCCTTCTTCCTTCTTCGTAATATTTGTTCCTCTCTTTTTACACTGTAATATATTTTCTTCTTCTTCAATCTCACTTTTATAAGAATCTATCGGAAAGAAGGGGAAAGACAAAAATTTAGCACAGATTCGAAACTGTAACGATAAGTTGAAATTGAGTCACTTAGAAAAACAAAAAATAACCATGAACGAGTGAAAAAGAGAAAAAAAAAAGAAGAAATTTTCTCAATCACACCGTTTGAAAACTTTATCGTTCTTGGATATCCAACAAAATAATTCACTGTTATCAACACTCGACGATTCGTAAACACCAACGTTGTATGTTTGTTTGTAATCCGTCCGTATTGAAATGTATGTAAAAAAAAATAAGAAATGGGGGAAAAAAAAATATAAAAGGAATAAATCGATAATAAAAATAAAAACAGAAATTAGTTCGAATTAAAGTATAAAACTGAATATCGGATTAACATTGAATAATTATGAAATAAACACACATGATGGATAAAACGATAACAATGAGGAAAGCAGTGGATGATAGTTGATCCGACGATGACCGTTGGGTGAATGACTTTGGAAGGCAAGGGTGTCCACGTCGATTCTTGAATCGACCCCCACCTCCAATGATTTCCTTCGGTCCCACTCTTTCGTTCAATCGTTTGTTTTATCGTTCTTTCGTTTATTCTTTCGTTTGTTCGTACAGTAGTACGTTCGTTTACTTGCTTACTATTCGCCTACTCGTACGATAGCGCGCGCGTTCCTCGTAAGTATAGCTCGAATGGGCCTTATGGACACACTGTGTGCCGAGTCGGAGAAGCGTGCAGGGTCCATCCGCTCGGCGGGCACAGGTGGGCTGCAGGACCTCTCTCGGTTGCATTGGTGGGGGTAACTTCACACTGGAGGGATTCTCTCTTTTAGTTAGGAGAAGGGGTAGAAGGGAGGGGCTTCGCTACTTCGCTCCCTACTCTCTTTCTCTCACCTTCTATTCGGTACTTCTCTATCATTCTTTTTCGAACATAAGTATTAGATCGAAATTATTTCATTCTTTTTTTTCAAGACTAATATTATACTATTACATTTTTATTTATTTATTTTAAGCGCAAAAAAAAATGTGTATTTTAGTTTATCGTAATATTGTTCTTTTTCAAATTTAATTTTTCTTTCGTATCAAAAATTATATATTTGTTTGTATTAAGATAGTATATATATATATAATAGTTGTTTGTTTGAATTTTTGGGAGTTTCTGAATTTTTGTAAAAAAGAAAAGTGTATCGGAAGCTCTCCAAACCTCAAAAGGAACGGAGTATAAATAAATAAATAAATATATATATATATTTGTTTTTGTTTGTTTGTTTATTGTTATGTCGTATTATTCTTAATTCGATTGATATCTTTCGTAATAAAATTGTTCACAACGATAAAGTTCGAAACGTGATTAGTTTATTACCTAGGAAACAAACTAACGTAAGTAACATCATGTCCTCTCGATGAAATTGGTTTCTCGCTTCTACTTACTTAGTTGGAGAATAATTTCATGGGTGTACGTACGTTTTGGTAGACGGAACGTGGGAAAGTCTCATACGCTGGCAAGCATTACGCTTGACCTCCATACGCTACGGAATGACTTGCCTAAGGTCCTTTTATGTAACGTGATGCGTTTCTTCGTTTCTTCTTCTTCTTCTTATTATTATTTTTCTTCTTATTTTTTTTTCTTTATCGTCTATTTATCGTTCACACAAATCAAATCAATTTGATTCTCTATAATAAAATAAAAATACTCTTTAATTAATTTTTCGATTGTTTACATAGTTCGAAAATATCCAAATAACGATATGTAGAATTAGTATTTCCGGTAGAAAAACACGTATAACGATAAGCTAACTGATTCTTTCGAAAGAACGTGTTGAGTTGGTCAGTAACTTTAAAAGTCACTCTCTTGGTGGTGGTAGAATTCTTTCATCGACCTCATATACGTTTCTTTGAAACGAAAACACCTAATTACACCGGCCGACTCCTATCTCTATCGCACATTACTTTTTCCTTCTTCTTTCTTCTTTATTATATTTCCGTTACCCCCCCCCCCTCATCACCACCCGAAATTTTTTCGAACCGTAACGATTCCATTCACGATAAGATAATCTAATCGTAATAATTTCGTTCGCCTAATGGGTTTTTTTCTTCGTTAATTTAATACAAATCGATTTCGGTTCATTTATTTCTTAATCGTATCATAATATTTTTTAAACGACCTCGGATCTATTTCGTCAATGGAAAAATATTTTCTTAACGAGTTTCGAAAGATTCTTTTACGAAAATAGATATTGGAGATATGTTTATGATACATTAGTTATTATCGGATTAATTTTAAATTTATTTAATTCCAAATATTATTAGAGTTATTATTAGATTAATTCTAAATTATCGAAAGAGACCGAAAAACAAAGAGTGAAATGCTAAATATTTTGTTATTTTTGTTTTCTCTGGAGTGGAAGAGGAAGGGGTAGGAGAAAGATAATTTAAGAAATTATCGTAAATTTGATTAAAATATTATAGAAATGTTTTTCTACGTTTAATTATTATACCTCTGTTTTACATATATGATAATATTTAATGCAATTGACATACATATTAAATATGTATATTTTAACGTATATTATTTTTGACAAGTTATATTTCGCTACTACTACACAAACGAAATTGCTATCTCGAAGTTTACAAATGTGCTGATAGAAAAAATGTCCTTAGGCTTTGTCGGGGTAATTAGCAACGAAACGCGGGGTCTCGAGTTAGTTTCATTGCGATTTTGCCTTAAGGCGGTAAAGCAATAACAATTAACTAAATGTTGCTGTTAAAAATGATAATCGACGACTCGTATGGAACGTTTATTTGTTTTATTTTTATTTTATTTTATTTTTCTTTTTCTAGGTACTCCACTCGACTCTAATCTTTTCGAGAATATTGTTATTTTCGTCGAAAAATCCCAAAAAAATAATGAACGGTAGAAGGAAAGGGGCGAGGGAAAAGAAACCAAAGTTAATTTCAATGTATTCCAATGAAATTTCTTAATTATCGTTCAGTGGATTTTAAAATAAATATCGTTTTAAAATAAATCAAGCATTAACAAATATCGTTTTCTTAATGAGATAATTTGAAAGATATAGGTTTACAATAAATTGATAAATATCGATGTATTTTAGTCAAATTTCTTCATTATCATTCTTTGGTTATTTCTTTTTGTGAATAACATCGTCTAAAATAAATCAAGCTTGAAAAAATGTTGGTTTTTTCAAACGAGATAATTTGTTTAATGATATAAGCTTGAAGAAATAAATCGATTTGGAAGGAAAAAGAGAGAGAGAAAAAAAAGCACATAAGATAATTCGATTGTCGAAAATATTAACGGTAATTCCTTTTTTGGGCAGCTTAAAATAAAAAAAAAAAAAAAACGTTCTCTCGTTTCGTTTCATTCCGTTCGTTCGCTTTTAAACCGAAAAAGTATAATAAAGGATGAAAGAGTAGAAAGTGCAGTTTGGAATGATTAGTTGTCGAGCTATTCTTTTGCTTGTTGAGTTGAAGCAAACAAGAAAAATGATCCAAAGTTTTCTCAAAGAATTATTATAGCAAAAGAGTTTTGTTTAACGAAATAATATTTTATGAATCCTTTTTTTTTTTGTTCAAGCTTCGTCGTACCTTTTCTTTTTACCTGAAAAAATAAAAGTGTCATTTGAATGAATAGAATTTGATGGAAACACAAAAGAGAAAAATAACGCAAAAGCGATTTTTACGTATAGTAGTATAGTTAAAAAAAATCGAGACGATAAAAAAATGTCGATATCAGTGGGACGTGTCCCTTTCGTGTAAAAAAAAAAAAAAAAACAAAAAATAAAAAAAGAACAGTTTTATAGCTCTTCCCTCCCTCCCCCCTCCACCCTCCCCCTCAAAGTTTTAGACAATAACCTTACCAATGTTACGTTACTTTTCGTTCGGTAAAAAAGTGTAAGCTGTTAAAAAACTGTCCCTAAATATCTTCTCGTTCGTTTCTCTCATTGAAAATTCAATGTGGAAATAGGAACGAATAGAACTCGGGTATATAAATATAAGGAGGTAAGAAAGAAAAAAAAAAGAAGATAAAAATAAATAAAAAAAAAAGATATGAAGAAAGAGGAAAAGAAAAAAAAGTTATATACAACTCGTATAATCGTATAAAGGTATACAACACGATTATCGAGAAAAGGATAATAAAACGAATCTGTACTTTGGGATCGTTATAATGATATAGCATAGCAATTAATGGGACATCAACTTTAACGAAATCTAAGCACTGAGATACGATACCGTCATTAGATTAGAAAACCGTAAGATTTAAACGTGTCATTCTTAGAAACTCACCATTCTCTCATTCTTTTCTATAAAAAACTCTTCTTTATTTATATTTAAATATTTAATATTTTGTATATGAGCCGCTTATTTTGAAAGTGGCCTAACTCCATTTACCTTTAAATCGAGATATTTAAAGTATTGCGTTTCAATGAATTTAAAAATATACGTACAGAATAGCAATGAGTTATGCTGCTTAAATGTATCTAATGGTGTTAAATTTACAGTTTCTATTAAAATAATGGCAATTATTAAGTGAATAATATGCGTTTTCTTACCAAGAATGGAATTAGGCCACTTTCAAAATTAACAACCAGATTCGTTATAAAATTTGAAGTAACCGCGAAGTTCATTAAACATAATTTAAGATGTTTCAAATAGAAAAAAAAAACAATACTCATTTTATTTTACATATCTTATATAACACTTTAAAAACATAAATTATGCGATTAAAAATATTTGACACATATTATGTGTATCCTATTTCAAAACAAAAGTTGTTGCAATTGTTCTACCCCTTTACAAAGTTTTACCTCACGAAAGGAGGACCTCTTTACTTAACGTGTAATATACTTAAACTAACATCTACACATATACAAATATATACGGTGTTTGAGAGAAACGAAATAGGAAAGAAAATTTCAAACTTAGTTTGCACACTTAGTAAGAGGTAACAACAACAACAACAATAAAAAAAAGAACAACGGGATTAGGGGTAGCAGGGTGATGGGAGAGGGCTAGGGGTGGGTGGGGGAGGGAAATATTCTACCTTCGTCGGTAATTACGTTCGGCATCGATGAAAAGTAATTTCGCGATCCGTTCCATCCTGACCTTTCTTCAACTTAGTTGGTAGGCCATGCGTCTTTCGATACCAATCATTTTTCTAACGATGGGACGGACGACTCTGGAAGATAGATTGCATGAAAGTAAATCGATGGTTGTGTTGTTGTTGTGTGGGGTATTTCTAGCACGCGACGATGTTTAAATCGTTAATATCGTTCTAGAGCCGCTAGGTGTCGCCACCAGTACCATCCACGATGATCCTGTAGAATCCTTTAAACCTAACGAGATACCCCTATTGATCGTTATCCTTCAACAATTTCAATTGTCTAATGAATATTTTATCAACGAACATGATATTATATCAATGACTAGTACTATTAACCCTTTGATTGCTATGGACGCATATATGCGTTTGGTAAAAGTTGATACGCGTGTGTTTATCAATGTGAATGTCAAATAATGTGTAATATTTTTATTGTATTCTTGATCAGATGAAAATAATATTGTGAGAAACATTAATTGTAATTATTAAATATAATTAGAATTTGATCATGTTAATAATAAAATATTTCATTCGTAGAAAACACTCCAGTTAAAAGTATTCAGTACTCAAAAGGTTAATGAAGATCCTGTAAAATTTTTAAACCTGATGATAACTCCTATTGATCAATATTTCTAATCGTTAAACTAATATTTTCTCAACGAATAGTATATTATCGATGACCAATACTATTAATGAAGATCCTGAAGAATCCTTAAACTTGACGATACATTTCTCCCCTCCCCCTATTCATCCTTCCCTGTCACGATTGGTTGTTATCTTTCAATACTTTAAATTATCAAATTAATCATTTCTCAACTAAAACGATATTATTGAGATGACGCGTATTACAATCATTTTAATATTCTGACTCATTATAAATAATGATAATGAGAACGTTATAAATGAGATCATCAAAATCTAAATGCCTTTTACTTTTCTAATGTGATCTTAATAGCTTTAGATAGAACTAAACTATTTTAACATGAGGTATAGGGAGAAGGGGGGTGGGGTGGGCGAGTCTACGAATCATCAAATGTCAGTTGCTACTACTCATTAGAATTTCCAAACGTTGAAATGAATATTGCACAATCAAAAACTAAATATCTTTAGTTTCTATCGTTGCTATAGTATATTTCGAGTTATATATAATATATGTAGATTTTTGGATGATTCGTTTTAAATATTTCTATATATATATTGGTAACTTTTATTTGAGATTGTTTTTTGTTTATTTTCAATTATCGATTCTTCCTTGTTGAAGTTTGCAAAATCTCTGGATTAATAGAAATTTCGTAAATAACTTGGCTCGTTGGTCTAGGGGTATGATTCTCGCTTCGGGTGCGAGAGGTCCCGGGTTCAAATCCCGGACGAGCCCGACAATTTCTATTTTTTTTTTAATTTTTTAAACAATAACGAATTCATTAATTTCAATCATTACATTAAGATATAATTCTTTAACGGTGTAAGACCGAATGGTGTTTCTAAGTGTCAAATTATCGCGAATAACGTGTAATTTTTTTTCTGGGGCGGGGGGTTGGAGGTAAAAAAGTCAACGACACAACCATCATAATTATTTCTAATGAAATCAACTTGCCCAATACAAAATTTACTTCTATAATCTAACTATTATATCTTAGTTTCGAGATAAGGGTGCAACATTTGTCGTGCGTATACTATTTATAAATAATATAATCAATAAAAATGATTACAGCTATTATACAAATATAAAAATCAAATTGATACGTCATAAGAGTGTCAAATTCCAACGTGGTATCGTAAACAAACCACGTGGACTCTAAAAGAAAAAAAAAACAACAAATTCCTAATTAGACAATTTTTTTTTTTTTTCTTATATTTTTTTTTATGACATTCCTTATTTTACCTCTGCAATCGTGCGAGTTTATCTCGTTCTATTTTCTCTTTTTACGGTTTTTAGTCATTAATATATTATAATGAAGGGTCGTCGATAAAAAAAGGAAAAAATAATAAAAAAAAAAACACATAGTACTCTAAACTTTCCATTTGATCGATCTAATTGGTGAGAGGAGTTATCGTTATAGCCGAAAAAAAAGAAAAAGAAGAAATAGAAATAGAAAAAAAAAAAAGATAAAGAAAACATCTTACGAAATGTTGTAAGATGACATAACTAGTTCTGTAAACGTTAGATGTAATTAATGTAAGAATAATATCTTGTTTTCACACGGTTGTGACGCCAGTCTTTTTCTTCGCAACCTTCTTCTTTCTAACCATACGTAATACCTACACGAATATTATATCTCGTTAATATCTCGATGAGCCAGAGCCCTTCCTGATGAGCCTCGAGCGAGGATCAACCTTCGAGTGGAAGACCAACTTTCTCTAATTCGTATCTCGTCTTCTCTCGTTCTCGTGTTTTTCATCCTTTCTTTTTCTCTTTTACCTTAACCTTCATCTCCTTTCGTATAACTCGTTTCTTCGTGTTTCGTATGAAACTTTTCTTTTCTTTTCTTTTTCTTTTTCTCACCCGATATATTGTATAATACTTATTATATTTACGATACAAAATATATATATATATATATTATTATAGATAATTCGTAAGAATTTTTAAACAAATATAATTCGTTGTTTTGTCGATATTGTAAATAATTGTAATACTTAGGACATATTTGGTGAATTAGAAGAGATCGTTTTTTTTTTTTTTTTATTATATTTTATATTATTCTATTACAAATAAGTTGGATATACTAACACGGAATTAAAATAATTAGTTATTTTCTTTTTTATTAAACTTATTTGTTCTTGTATCATTCATAACGATATCGTCATTACGTATTTGAATACATTGTTGTTTTATTTTTCGTTGAACTATATATTTTAAAAAAAAATTTTTTTAAATCAATATCTTACATAATTATACAATATCATCGATCATGTATGTAAGAATTTGAATGACTCCTCGTCTCATCGTTCCTTTATTAAATGTTTCGTTTATTTTTTACTGTCGACATCGTGTAGTATAATTACGAATTTGAGTAACTCGTTTCTTCATAATTTTTATTGAACATCTTTTTTTTTTCTCTTTTCCTTCCTTCTCTTCTTTTTTTTTTTTTTTTTCTTTTCCTTTCCATCGATATCATACATAATTACTAAATCACTCGTAATAGGAAATCTTACGACGAGAAGAAAAAAAAAAATACAAATCAAGATGAAATATTTTTATAATGGTGAAAAAAAAAAAAAAAAGAGAGAAAAAAAGGAGAAGGAAAGAAAAAAAAATAATAATGACGTAAGATACTCGAGTTTTTGAGATACTCGTGTGATCGAGAATGATCGATTGTAGGTAGGTAACCCGTTAAACGATGACGCGAGTTCTGAAATCATCGAAAATTCTTCTTATGCTTTGAGTTGTTCAGGTTTAATCGAGCGCGTCAGATGTCCACGAGATAATCAAAACGAATGTTGCTTGTATATCGGTACGCGTGTATTATGTATTAGCACGTGCTTGTGTCGTTTACGCATGAAAAGATAAAAAGTGTGTGAGAGAGAGAGAGAGAGAGAGAGAGAAAGAAATAGAAATAGAAATCCTTCCTCTCGAAGGTTAGCTAAGTTAAAGATGAACTCGTAGAGAGAATTAACCAAAAACTCGTTTCGAATCAAATCTGTCGTTTCTCGATTGCGACGCCGCAAGGTTAACGCAAAAATTATAAATGTCAAATACATCGATATAACGAATTAAAAAAAAAAAACTTCCGATAGTCCGATAAGACGGAGCATTTATGAGATGTTCTCCGTTAGTTAAACGTAAGACCGATTTCTACATTATAATTCGATTAAACGCATTGTCGAAATTTCGATTTCTCCTCTCGCGTGTTTATGATGATACCAAAAAAAAGATACGAAATTATCGTTAGATAATAATAGAATACGATTATCGTTAAATTCACAATTCATTATTTAAATTTATCTTGAATATTTTCGAATTTACTCGCGCGTCCTCATCTTCTTTTATACTATTTATTTTTATTTCCCTTATAATATATTTAATCGGAAGATTTGGAAATTTACTATTATACGAAATCGATAAATTAAGATTAAACGATCGACTCGAGCTCATTTCGGGTTCGATTTCGACTCGTCGAATGATATTTGGGTATCTACACAATCACTGTTTAATTCGGGGCAAAAATTTCGAAATTATTTTCGACGCTAAACGTATTATACATTTGTAAAACAAGGTAGGGGGGGGGGAAAGAGACAGAGACAGAGAATGATAGTGAGCAGGAGGGGGTTGGAGAGAGAGAGAGAGAGAGAAAAACAAAAATCATAAAATAAAATGTCGCGTATTTATCATTGCAAGTGTCGCGTCAACGTCATTCTCAACTTCAACCTCGTCTTAATCCTCTTCGTTCTCGTCATAAAAAGTGAACGTTCTTAAGAAATATTTTATACGTGTATATATACACGTGTGTTAGTTAAGTTTATCCTTTACGTGGTGTGTCCCATACGTGTGACGAGCAATCTCATCATTTATTAGTAAATCCGAACGTAGTATTATCATTAAATGAGAAAAATAAATGGTAAAAGTGATGCGTTTTCAATTCTTCTTTCTTTCTTTCTTTCTTTTATAGGAACAAGAAGAAAAATACTAAATAAAAAGAATAAGAAGAAGAACGATGAAGAAGAACGATGAAGTAATACGTAATTAATAAAGGCACCGTTTTATTCTGATTTTTTATCGCGTATCTGAGCGAGGCCACGCCGAGAGTAATTATATCTCCTCCTCCCCCTCTACCCCCCCCACCTCTCGCTCACCCCCTTTTCCCCCCACTTCTCCAAACGTTATTTGTAATCTTACGCATCACGGATACACAGACGCGAGAGACAGGGTCGGCCGTAAAATTCTCAACGTGCAATTAGGGCCAAGTCGTTAATTTAGTTTTCTTCTTTCTCTTTCTCTCTCTCTTATATATTCTCTTTCTTTCTTTCTTTAGTGTCTATACTTTCGTTCGTGGTCCCATGGTATTATCGTTTTACGTCCTCGTCCTTAGTATCCCATCAAACATCACATACGCACATTCATAAGGATCAATACTTTGATTGAAAATTTAAAGGACAACATTTGAATCGAATATCTTGGAATTTTTCTCCACTTTTCTTCTTCTATTTTTTTGTTTTTTTTCTTCTTAAGAAAATCGTTTACATTTCGTTCTTAGCTTTTTGATTTGAAATATTTCATGAGAATCAATTGAAATAATTCGTCAAAGTTCAATATATTTTAGGATAGAAATTTTTTATTTTCTATTTATTATCGTTTGTAAGTTTGATCCGTATTATTAGTATTGTTATTATTAATAATAAGGATAAAGAAAAATTCACATCTCGGATAAAAAGTTGAATATACACATTTGAACATTTAGAAATATTTTTCCAATGATATGAATTCTTTTTCATTTTCATTTAAATAAATCGTTTTATCGTCACGTTTATTTAATATCTTGATCATTTACGAAAGGAACAATATCACATTTGACATAAAAGTTTATAATGAAAATATTTAAAGGATAACGTATATATATATGAACTGAATAATATGTTGGAATTTAATATGGAATTTTCTTCTTCCTGGTAATCGTTCGGTGGTTGGACATGATGTAATCATTCGTAAGAGGATGCATTTGATGTATTCATATATAAAGGATATGCATATAACATATATACATATGTATCACATATGATATATACGTAAGAGAGTTAGAGTTAGTGTCTTGTGGTCAGTTGCTCGTTTCGCGGCCATCTCTTTCAATTACTCGGGTCAGACTTTGAGGTCGAGATCTTGTTTGTGCATTACACATCCTATATGAATTAATAATAGACAGATATCATTTGCCGAATCATTATCGACCTTGATACAAAACCACCTTCTCTTTTCTATATGACAAAAAATATTTCATATTTTAGCGTGTAACTCAAATGACGTTGTTATTACATATACAATACATACATATATATGTTTTTTGATTTGAGCCCCAATACTACTATACTACTATTAAAAAAATCAGTATACTTTTATATACTATTTTATTTTTGCTTTTATGTACTTTTTTTGTGTGCATTATTAATATTATAATGATAAGTTTAATAATAATTACATAATTTTAATTTCCATTTTGTTATATATTATATTGTACTACATTATAATTATAATGGTTTTTAGGGAGCTTAGGTTCTAGGGTCAATAAAATATTATTAAATAAATAAATATATATACGCATACGTAGGATTATAGAAAAACCTTTAGTTTAGTTATTCAGTATTTTCTCTCGTCCAAAACTATAATTCTTGATGATAAAGGTTCATAGGGAACTTGGACATGAAAAGAAGTAGAACTTAATTTAACTAAGTTGGACGTTTCGTCCCTTTATTGGGACTTCTTCAACAACTTAATCTTTAAAGTTCAGCGTCTTTTTTATTTCATTTTTTAACATTTAGTATTTCTTGTTTGATCATTAAAAAATCAGAAAAATTCAATTCCCCATTGCCCGTCATTTTGACCAATCTTATATTTTTTTCTATTCTTTTATTTTTTTGTTTTGTTTCGGTGTTCGTTGCAAAGTGACGTATTACAAACTTTCGTATAACGTTAGTGTAAGTTCGAAGAATATGGTCGATCGTTCAAAGTAGGGGAAGATCGTTAAGATAGGAGAAGAGAAAAGGATGAGCGCCCATCAACGAGTTACTCTTCTCTCTGGACTTTATGTTACTTTCACCTTGTTCACCCGTGCTCACCTGTCTGTCAGCCATCCTTCGACCATATTATGTTAAGAGAGATATCCACGTTGATAGTGTACGTCTCTCTCTCTCTCTCTCTCTCTCTTTCTTTCTATGTACATATACACATTTGTATTTGTATTTGTATATATGTATTTCGCGTAAGTATAGTAAGAATGTTATATACGTATATATATATATATATATATATATATATACAATACATGTAAGAAAATTTCCGTAATCTTTGTACGTATATTGGAAAATGACGAATTACTGTTTAAAAAACATGTCGTGTATTAGGAATGTAAGAAAAGATAAATATAAATAAAGATAAGCAGAAACGTTTTGATTTTAAACGTGAGGAATAATAAACGACCGTTCTCGTCCTCATTCTTGAAGAAATTTTTACGAAGAATAATAAGAATAAAAATAAGAAGAAGAAGATAAAGAGGAGGAAGAGGAAGAAGTAGAAGAAGAAGAAGAAGGGTAAGAAATGGGAGGGATAATTTGACGATAATAGGACGAACGTTCGTGGGTAATCCAGTACCCGGAGGACATCCAGAAGTTTCTCCAGCTTCATATCCAAAGAGGTGCGTGGATGAGGTAATGTGGGAGAGGTCGACTTAGGTCGAGTGAGGTCGCGTGCGAGCCACGCATCCAGGAACACAGGATATACTCTTAGAGTCTCGATTAGAGGATGCATGATCATGCTAGTAGTGGTAGTAGTGGTAGTAACAGTAATAGTAGTAGTACAACATCTTCGATCGAATCTACTCTACGAGGTTTTTTTTTTCTAAACAATTTGTTAGGTTTTTGAATTTCTATTTTTCTCTGACTCGATTGGAAACGCATTTCGAAAATGATTATTTATATTTCTTTAACGTTTGTTTGTGTATCGTTTAATTTTTATTATTATTATGTTGTATTTTTATTATAATTTAATTATTAAGTGTATTAGGGGTGAGTTAACTTTGGTGATAATAAGAGTCACAGGATTGATGGTATTTATACAAAAGAAATGTTGTATTTATAAATAATTGAATATATAAATATGTAATAAATAAAACGTAATATTATTTATACGAGAGGTTTATATATTGATATTAAAATTTTATATTAATATTTTGATCGTAATCGTTACGTATTATATTTTATTGCCCAACTGTCGTGTTATTGATATTTCTTTTTTTTTTTTTATTTTTCAAAACTTATTCATAATCGTAGGATTATTTTAAACGGTAGTTTATATACGTAATTTAATAGATATATGAAAATGTAATATGAATAACCCGTTTCGATATAAAATATTTTAAAATTAGTACATACACAACACTACCATCATAGATTATTAATATAAAAATATAAAAACAAAGTTGTGTCAATAACGAGAGGCAATTTATGAAACCTACACACACACACACAGTTAATTCAATATTACTTCTATAAAAAAAATATCTTATCTGATTAAATAACAATTACTTTTTCCGAACGGGGTATCCAATAGTTAAAACAGAGATGGATCGTACAAAAGTAAAAGTAAAAGTAAAAAAAAGAAAAGGAATAAAATAAAATAAATATAAAAATGTCAAAAAAAAAAAGCCTAGTGCAAAACTCAAATAAATAAGAATAATATTAAGGTGCACGCGTATGATAGTAAGGAAAACGTTAGGGTTAACCGTAGTTGACCATATGTCAAAGTATACGAGAAAGATGGAAGGAAAAATCATCGAATATATATTTAATACGTGTGTGTAGGTAACGTTTACGGAGGAGGACTATGACGATGATGATGACGATGACGACGATGACTATGACGACGATCAGTTTCGTGATTTACGCAAAGTAATCTCATTACGGGTCGTGTCGCTCGTTAACGTCTCGTCTTTGCGTTCCCTTCTTACAACCAAGAAAGAGAAGAGAAAAAAAAAAAGTCAAGAAAATATCGAAGAACAGGGAGAAAGAATATCCGTGTAACTTGTTATGGCAACGCGCGTTCCACGGATAGATTCATGCATTCTTTCGATAATCCTTGCATATGCGAATGATACGTATTTATCTCGGTGAAAGATTCCTTTTACACGTAAACGCGTTTTATACGTTTATCAAATTACAGATAAGAAATAATTAAACGATGATATATACATTTATATTTACATGTATTATATTATTCTTATGTATCTCTTCTAATGATTATTATTATTATTGTTAATGTATGCAAAATATATACACAATGTATATGCATTATGTATAACATGAGAAACACATATTGTATATAATTAAATATAAATTGTAGCTTCTTATAATAACATTTCAAATAATTACGAAAAGTCGGCAAGTATTTTTGAATAAAAAAAAAGAAAGAAATATAAAAGTAAACAAAAAAAAAACAACATTTTAAAGCACCGAATGATTTTCGAACCCGATAATGGACGTTCGATCGAACACGGTGATAAATAACGTTGTTTAAAGTATCTTCTGCTTAAGATACTATACTGTACGAACGCAAGAAGATGCTTTTCCCCACTTTTGATTTGTGACGTTATTTGAAACGACGACGTTTCTTCTTCTTTTTCTTCTTCTTATTCTTATTCATCTTATACGATCCTGCTGCAACACACAAGGAGAGGCTCGTATTTTATATACGTGGAAAGTTCTTGTGAAACGTGAAAATTCAGGTGGCTCGATACTAAAATAAATAAATAAATAAATTTAAAAATGAAAAAAAATTAAATACAAATAAAAATAATACATAAAAGTGAGTTAAAAAAAAAAAAAAAGTAAAGAGATAGAGAAAAAAAAGGAAACGATTACTGTTTTAACTGTTGGTCCATCGCATTCAAACGTCGTGTTCCGTACGAGAAAACAAAGTGAAAGGTGTTCGCCTTCTTCCTCCATCTTCTTCACCTCCTCCACCTCCTCTCCTCCTCCTCCTCCTCTTCTTCTTCTTATTTTTCTTTTTCTCTCTGTCGTCACTGTGTTCGGGGGGAGGGGGAGGGGGGGGATACTCCCCCCGCACAACACCCCCAATCTTTCAGTATTTCTTTTTTCTTTCTTATTCATTCGTTTTCCATGTCTTATCTTGCAACGATATCTCGCTCGGCGATCACCACCATCATCATCATCATCATCATCATCATCATCATCATTATCATCATCATCATCATCATCGGTGAAGCCTCCGCGCGATTATATGGCCTATGAATCATGAAACGAGGATGTGGCCACGTTTAAAAGCTCGCGAGAGTTAATTGAAACTTTTATTCGTAATTACGGCACACTTCGACACACATATACAAGGATAACACAAATACGAGAGCACATATGTATGTACGTATGTATGTATGTAAGTTAACAAAGTAATGTCTCTTGTATTTTCCTTCAGCTCGAAACATTTTATCCTTCGAATAACTTCCGTGTGTGATTATTAACGAGTATTACTATCAAACTATATATATATATATGTGTGTGTGTGTGTGTGTATATGTATGTATGGTTAATTTTATTCCCTTTTTTATTTTCTTATCGATTGTCAGTAAAACAAGACTTTTCTCGAATGTTTTCGGAGTAAGTAACTTAACGTAAAGTTTATAAAAAAAGAAAAAAGAAAATCCCCCAATAAAATGAAAGAAAAAAAAAAACACCATAGAATAGAGAGAGAGTGAGTGTAGTATACATGACATCTAATTAACGTTCCAAACGAGTTACAAGTTATTATACGGATTTCGCACTTTGACCGATCACCACGGTCAAAGGTGAGAGTGAGACTCCTTCGATGTTATATATAGGGTGTTTTTTAATAAACGATTTTCAATCTTGAAAATATATATATACATATATAATATACATTTGTATATATAGACAAAATATTCAATATGCATATTATATTAAACAATAATCGATCATTAAGCGTCAATGCGATTATTTTCTAATAAAAATTAATATAATTCACTCGTTCGTCATTCCTGCGATGATATTTAATTTAGAATTTTCTTTTGTTTTTTTTTTTGTTTTTTAATTAATACGAGTTCGATATTGATGTGTTCGTATTTGTTCGTATAAATTTAGAAACACACCCTGTATATCAAATGCAATAGCTCGTGGCGAAGGTTTGCCATGAAAGAAAAGAAAATAAAAGAAAATAAAAAGAAAGAAAGAAAGAGAAGAAAGAAAAAGAGAGAGAGAGATAGAAATATGTATAAGGAAAGACGGAAGGAAGGTAGACGCAACCCTCGATGAGGTCTTCATTGGTACCGGGTACGACATTGAGGAATATTCTCTCTTGTGTTCGAAAGGAAAGGTGGGTTCGCCAAGCTAATCGTTTCTATGCTCGTTATTAAGAGCAAGCCAAAACTCATACACACTTTAACCTGCCTTCATCCATGTGTGAGATGAGAAATAAAAAAAAAAACTTAGAAAAGAAGAAAGAGTGGTAGAGAAATTGATAGTGAAAGTAAAACAGAGAAGAGGAGAACGAAAATATGATGGGGAAAAAGAAAAAGAAAATTATTTAAAGAATAAAATAATCAAAGAGAGAGAAAGAAAGAGAGAAATAGAAAAATAGGAAAACATGAAGAAAGAGAGACAGAGAGAGAAAGGGAAAACAAAAGTGGGAGGAAAAGAGAAAGAACATAAAGGTGAATTTAAGAAAAAGAAAGAGAGAGAGAGAGAGAGAACGAAAGTGGAAGGAAAAGAGAAATAACGAAAAGGTAAATTAAAGAGAGAAAGAGAAAGAAAATTAGGGGAAGTTATAGAGAGAGAAAGATAAAGAGAATCTTAGAGAAAGAAAGAAAGAGAGAGAAAACGAAAGTGAGAGGAAAAGAAAAAGAACGAAAAGGTAAATTAAAGAGAGAAAGAGAAAGAAAATTAGGGGAAGTTATAGAGAGAGAAAGATAAAGAGAATCTTAGAGAAAGAAAGAGAGAGAGAGAAACAACGAAAGTGGGAGGAAAAGAGAAATAACGAAAAGGTAAATTAAAGAGAGAAAGAGAAAGAAAATTAGGGGAAGTTATAGAGAGAGAAAGATAAAGGGAATCTTAGAGAGAGAGAGAGAGGGAGAGAGGAATAAAAGAAAAGAGAGAGAGAGAGAAAGAAGGGAAGAGTCTTCATTAGCATACGCGTATACACATCGTGCTCGTCATTAGCTCACGCGCGATTAATAATGGTGTCTGGGGGGTTAAGAATCGACGCTTAGCTCTTTATAGCACGCGCACGCTCATGCTGAACAACCAACACTCATGCACACGTTCACGTTCACGTTCATGTTCACGCTTATGCTCATGCTCACGCAAGAAAGAGAGGGAGCGTTCTCTCGCAAGCTCGTTTCGTTCTGCTAATTAGATCGTTGCGTCTTAACGCGCGTGTAAGCGGTACACCGTTCGCTAATATTTCAATTATGTTAGCGAGAATAGCGTTCTAGAACGGTGATAATTAATAACTCTCTTCAATGGGGAAAGAAAGAAAGAAAGAAAGAAAGAAAGGAAGGAAGAAAGAAAAGGGAAGGAGATTATTCTTTTTTTTCTTTTACTTGTTTTTTTATTCTCTTCCTTCTTCTTAGCATCTAGCTCGGTGATTTATAAATAACAACGATTTAGCGTTTTGGTTGTGATGGAGTTGTTAAAAGGATTATCATGTGATATATGTATATTATTTAAGAGAGTATAATTAGTTTATATTTTATTCGTTATTTAATAGTGGAAATATAATATGACGGAATTTATATATATATTTTCTTTTTTGTGTATTTTTATTTATAATTTGTTTAATTGAAAAAGATTTTTTTTTGAGTTTACTATAAAAATATTTTTTAGTTATTAAAATTAAATTTGTATTGTGTTAATATATAAAAATGATAATATTATGTGTACACAATAAGGTTAATTTTTATTTCATGCTTTTCTTATATTTAGTAAAAATAGATCTGATAGTTCTACTGTTTCATTTAATTTATGTATAGAATTAATATTTGTATTGTTATAATTAAAAAATTATAATAATAATTTTAATTTTTATAAATATATGTAAGAATCTGATTTCTTTTTATCGTTCGTTATATACATGTAAAAACAGAAGTTTTTTCTTGAAGGATATTCAAACGTTGGCCTATTTAATAATTTATTCTTAGTATAAACTTTCTTTATGTTTACGTGTTGCGGTTGATTTTTATTGTTCTTCCTGGAAGCATCGCATAAGGAATATATTTTCACATTTTAACCGAAAATTTCTTGGAAAAATGACGAGTTCTTTTACGTTATCAAAAAAGAAAACAAACAATAACACGGTTAACTTATACAACACGTAAAATTGATACAATTCATTCTCTCGTGAAATCTCTTGAATGAAACATCGTAGAGAAGTGTAGAAGATAAATCGTTTTAAAAGGCAAGAATATACCCTACAAGATCGGGATAGATGAATAATGGTTACACGGATACGTATATTTATCGTGATTTTTATTTAAAAAAGTTACATACAAAATTACGAGGTATTTAATCGAAGAGATGGAACATCAAACGATCGTATTGTTCTTAAATCGTTTCTTACGCAAGTATTCATTGGGATTCTCATTCATTTTGATGCAGATAACGTAATTGCTAAGGAAGATTGTATTTTTGTTCGTATACAATTACGTTCCATTGAATAAGTATTAGAAATTTGTTCTGTCTTAGGAAACAAACAAAAATAATATAATATATTAATCGGATATTCTAATTATTATATTATTCAAATATAAATGAGGTGTATTACATTTTATCAGTACATATTCTATATAAAAGTAAAAAATAAGAAAAATAAATGGTATAAATATAGAATTTTAAATACTTTATTATAAAAATTATAATATTCGTGTTTTATACATTTGTTCTTTTACTATTTTCTACAAGTAATACAAATTTTGCACATTAAAATAAATTTTTATGCAACGTTGACGAAATACCAATTCGTTATCATTTCATATATAAATTTTAATTTTTTGTTTAATTAAATCATTTAAAAGAGACCAAAACGTTCTATAACATATTTTTCTTATCTTTATTCACATCATAATATATCTTTATACAATTTTGCTGACAAAAAAATTGATATACAAAGAAAAAAAAAGTAAGAAAAATTCTAATATCATTGTATATAATTATATAAAAATGAATTTTTATTTTTATAATAGTAATTGTTGAATAAAAAGAAAGAATCTTTTCTAGTACCTTAAGAAGGACTTTAATCGGGGCATTAAGGTACCGATAGCAATGCACGGTAGCTCAAACCGCCCGGGGTTAGCCTAACCGATCTCTCGCACGCGATCCTCACCCATCGACGTGATTTACTTTCCTATCCCACGGGATATTACGAGGAAGACGAAGTTCCTCGTTGCTGGGTAAGCGCGACACCACCGGAGATATATTATTAACATTAATCTTTAACGTTAAAAGGGAACGCGATACACCAGCAACGATTTATTAGGTACATTAACGTTTCGTGAAAACGTATAAACGTTTGCCGCATCCATCGATCAAAAACCCTTACATAGATGCAAGTATTAACTTCGGTTTTAATGTAAGTGATCTATCGATGATTTATCGAGAAATTCTAAATGCAACGTAGAAAGAATGAAAAATATATTTAAAAATATTAAATATAGATATGTATTATAGTATATAAAATATATTTTTTTCAAAGAAAAATAATAAAACGAATATTTTCGATTGGTATATAATTAGCAAATATATTAATCAATTGAAATTAAATTATAATACACTAAATTTTTTGTTATTTTGTTGTAATTTCATTAGATAAATCTCGAATAATATACACATATATATATATTTCACATTAGCAAGTGCTTATGTTAAATATCATGGATTAATTACAATCGAATATTTATTTATTATTTTTTTTCGATTGGCATATAATTGGCAAATATATTAAT
>NW_014569765.1:158127-207461 GCF_001313835.1 Polistes canadensis | reverse complement strand
GATAAATGATAATTAGCGTTTATGTTAAATATCATGGATTAATTACAATCGAATATTTATTTATTATTTTTTTTTCGATTGGCATATAATTGGCAAATATATTAATAAATTAAAATGAAATTGTAATAAACTAAATTTCTTTTTTCTTTTGTAATTTCATTAGATAAATCTCGAATAATACATAAACACGCGTATTTTGAAGAAAATAAGGATAAATGATAATTAGCGTTTATGTTAAATATCATAGACTAATTTCAATCGAATATTTATTTATTATTTTTTTTCTGATTCTTCTTTACGTTCATTTCTTATCATATTCTATTTTCCTTTTCGATACGGAAATTAAGAACCATTTACTAGACTGTTACGAGAAGATAGTGCACACAGCAATCACATCGGTTGGCTGTCATAATCGTTTATAATAGTCTTGCCTTTCTCCTTCGCGAAATTGCGTTTTAATTATTAGTCATCGCATTAACCCTTGCGATCTCGTAGCCACGCATGCAACCATGCACGTATGCACGCATGCACGTATTCACGCATTAATGCACGCACCAAAGCAGATACGTGCGCGTGCCCTCTTCTTTTGCGTAGGCGTGCGCTGCACTGCACTGCGTTGCACTGCGCTTATAAAGGTTTCGTCTTGAAGAGATCTTTATTATTTCGCGGTTTAAAGGATTTCTTACGAGATGACGATGAGCTTTCGTCGAGATTTTAAATTAAATTGTTGATCGTGCAGAATCGTTCTTCCTATCTATTTCTTTCTTTTTGTTTTTTATTTTTTCTTTCTCTCTCGTTTTCTTTAGATTTAGATAGGAGTTACAAGAAAGCGTGAGAATGGCCGAGAGAGTTGAAATTTCTATTTCTATGATCTTCGAAGAAAGATTTTCGCTAAGTACAATGAATTACGACTCGTTAAATTTACGATCGGTTTTATTGGCTTTTCGCACTCTCCTCTGCCGTTACTATTGGGTTGTAGTATTGAGAATAAAGCGTTAAGAATGATGTAAAAATTGTGAGAAAGATAGTGGAAAGTACGAATAAATTCATAGGAACGTTTTCTGTCTGGGGTCAAAATAGGGTTTCTGTCCTCTGTACACTCAACTCTTTTCTTTTTAAATATTTTATATTTTTTCTTTCTTTCTATTTTATACCGACTCGTGTCTCCAATCCAATTACTTAGGAATTTTCATTTAAACCCTACATGTTTGAACTTAAAACAATATTATTTAATAATGTATATATTTCTTTTGATTTATATATTAAAAATCTACACAAATAAATAGATAAATAAATAAATAAACAAAAATGTAATATTTCTCTTTAAACCAAAACGAGAATTTAGATTACGTTACGATTAAATAAAGAATTGGAAAATTAATTAAATTTAAGAATAAAAAACTAATCAGTATAATTAATAATCCAAAAGTAAAAAAAAAGGATTATTTCATTAAAAAAATTATACTCAACAACAAGAATACATATGAATTAAATAAAATCGATCAATAAATACAAACAGATACCTATCAAAATATTCGTGAAACACTTCTAACACATAAGAATTCAAAATCATAAATTATTAACTTAAAATTTACACGAAGGATAATAGACATTTCAAGCGTGAGTGTGACTGACTATCGTTCGAAGTAATTTGGCGTCATAGTACATGCTGTGGTTGTCGCAATCGTTAAGAAAAAAAGTTACAGAAAAAAGAGAGAAAGAAAAACGCGAGGGGCGGCGGGTTGGGGGAGTGTGGGGGGTGGTGGGGTAGGTTGGGGAAGATCGCGTTGCGAAGATCTTCTTCTAAGTGGTGGTGCGGCGGGATAGAGAGGTATAAAGAAGCGACCGTCCGGTTTCTTGTCGGCAATTACACGATCATTGAATCCACTAACCGTCGCCTGTCTTAAACAGGTCGCCGATAAACGCCCACGCGATTGCGAGATCTCTTCGTACGGGGCACCGTCGTCTCCTACTTCCGAGTCACGAGCCAAGGATAACACACTAATACAACTAACTATGTGTATCCTCCCGTGTGTGATATGTACAACTATTATAAACAAACATTTACAAGGATATTTATATTTCATTTTTATTTTAACCCCCCATTCTTTATTTTCATTTTTTTGGCTCAAATTTACATTGAAAAATGATTTAACCCTTTGAGTGTTGAATACTTTTAACTGAAGTGTTTTCTACGATTGAAATAATTTATTATTATTAATGTGATCAGATGTTAATATTAATAAATTATTTGTAATAATTTAAAATTTTTGTTTCTCATAATATTATTTTTATCTGATCAAGATAGAACAAAAATATTGCATTATTTTATATTTCATTTTTATTTTAACCCTCATACTTTATTTTTATTTTTTTGGCTCAAATTTTCATTGAAAAATATTTTAACCCTTTCACGGGGTACCATATATAATTTATTATTAATATTCGATTTCTTTTTCTTTTTTGTATTAGATAATTAAAGATAATTAATGACGATAATAATTCAAGATTATATTCTTTTTATTTATTATTATTTTTTTCATAAAAAAATTATATTTCAAACAAATGCTTAGAGACGTTGTTGGTTCGGTTTTTGTTTATTTTTCTATATTTATATAAGAATTAATATATTAGAATTATATTATATTTGTTTGAAATATAGAAAAAAAAAACAAAAATACGAAAATGAAATTTTGAAGAAAGAAATGAATAGAAGGGTACGAAATGGTAGCTCGAAATTGTTAAGAAGAAAGAGGAAAGAATGAAGGAGGGGACACTAGGCCCCGTTTAGAAAGCGAAAAAGGACTCTCCGAGTTTAGGTCATGGTGGTCCGTGTCGATGCAAATGCAAATGAGATAGTGTCGGCCCATATAGAAGGCGAGCATAGTGGATCGCATTAATCAAGCTGTTCCACACACTTGAAATCACTTTTTTTTTTTTAGGGTGGCCACTCTTCGTAGTCTTTTAGTCCAAGCGAATGCTAAAAGTGGTTCGGTTGGTTCTCATTTTTTACCACCGTTTTACTTTAACATTGCATGGATCACACAATTATAACAATTAAATAGATATTTTTTTTTCCTAAATAAATCCCATATATTCCAAATATGATTAATCTAAACACTTTTCAAGTAAATTCATTTTAATATCGATTTATATTAAAATAGTGTGTAATATATTAATCGAATATAATAATTACAAACAAATTATAATATAGAAACATTAAAAAATATATATTTTGTTTTCAATTATTTTGTTTAGTTTTCCCCTTATGAGAGAAGAAAAATTAATTAGGATAATTTAATTATTGCTAAAATACAAAATGATTTTTGTAGAGTCAATTGGTTAATAATTTTAAGCTCACAATTTTTATCTCATGTTTCTCACCGCCAATGCTTTTCTCTACTACGTTCCAATCCACGTTTTTTTTTTTTTTTAGTTTTTACTACGAATGAGTTACAGTAAAGTCTTGGTTGATAAAACTTTCATCGATTTCAACCGGATCGAAATAAGGTTTATTAAACGTGACTAATTAATGAATGATTATAGTCCATGGGTATTCATATGCAGCAACCTCTCCACGTGGTGAGACATGGCTCGAAATTACTAACGATCTATCTAAATTATGTAACGCAAGTACTATAACTATAATTGGTTGTATATTTCGATACGTTTTGTATTAAATCTTGTTCTTATCGTTAATTTAAACGCGCGGTAACGCGTGTTAATTTTTGTACAAAAAAATATTTTATTATTTTAAATATATACACGCGTGTGTGTTTTTTTTTCTTTTTCCAACAATGTGCTGAAATTTTTTTCTATTTTTTTTTGTTCAAGAGAGAGATAGAGAATAGAGAGAATAAATTAAAAAAAAAAAAAGGATGATATGCAAACAGAAAGGAATATATATATATATATATATATATATATANCGTTGATGATAACGAATGACATATTATCATAATTATTATGTCTTTTTTTTTTCTTTTTACACACATTTTACATATATATATATATATATATGATTATTTAAAATAATTAATTTGCGTCGTAGAAGATACATTATTTTACACTTACCAAACTAACGTGTTTTTCTAGTTTTCATCGATTCTTTATTTCATTTTTTTTTTTCTTCTTTGGTTTCTTTCCTTTCATCTCTCTTTCTATCCTTCAAACGGGAGCGTTTCGAATATTATCGCGAATTCCGAATTTACTACGACCGGTTTCGATAGAACGAGTCTCTGTTCACGAATAATAGCCGTGATCCGAGAGAAACTCGAAATAGAACTTTACGAAGAACCTTCTATCTCATTTATCTATCTCTCTTTAACTCGTTCCTTGGAAAATAACTTGACGTTTCTTTTATCTCGAATTTTTGTAACGATTTGTTACAACTGTCTGTGATCCCGAGGGTCAAATAATAATCAACGTCGTTTCGAACTGGTCGAGGAAAAAATGTTTCTTTTTTTTTTGTTTGTTTTTGTCAGTTCGATTAATCGAACTGCGAAATCTTTTTTTTCCTTCTTGCCATAAACGCCAAATCAAGAATTATCAATTTCTATAAGACCAATCAAATATTGATTAGCTGCGATATATATTTGGATATCGTTTACTTGTATAACATTGAAAAAAAATTCATAGAATAAAAACGAAAAAAAGATAAATCGATAAATTTAATTTTTTTAAGATTGGAATATTTCTTTATAACGCAATGTTATATAAATTTGAAGAATTTTTCAATCAAATTTTAAAGTCAGTCATAATGATCAATTTAATAAGATTTTGTTGTTGCTAATACTAGAACTATCACAATTTAATGTATTCTTATTTATATTGAATCAATCAAAATGATTTGTTAGGGGAATATCTAGATACAGGTATATATAGATACCTAAATTTAAATATATAATTTAAAAAAAGATAAAGAAAAGAAATAATAATAATCTATAAGAATAAATTAAAAGATATATATCTAAAATGTGTGAGACAATAAAAATAATGATATGTAAATAAACTTTATTTGATAAATACAATTCAAAATAGTTCATTCCAGTTTAGTAAATCGTAGTAAAGATGCTAACAGACAGTTTAGAATATATTTAGTATGTTGTGCGATGTTCGAGGATAAAGTGCATACTTATCCGTTTTACCGTTCCGATTGGAACACAGCCTAATTGGATTTCAAAAGTTTCCTTTTCGTGGCACGTCTTGCTTAGGTTGCACCGTTCTCTGGAAAAGCACTTTCACCCTCTCTTCTCGAATTCCATCGTCGTTCACTTTACCACGTAGTAGTATTAGTAATAGTTGGTAAGTTGTTGTCTTTATCTTTGTCTTTGTCTTTGTCTGGTTCATCATTAAACGTATCGAGCTGATCGTACGATTAAAATACTCTCACGATTGATTTCCTCGAAAATCGATTAACGCTCCTTTCTCATTTCTCATCCTTTACCAAGTTTCACCGTTGGTTGCATCGTTAAAAACAAAAAGAAGAAGAAAAAGAAAGCATTTTGATCGAAATTATATTATCGTTCCTTCTCTTTCTTTCCAAATTTCTTCTTCTTCCTTTCATATCGTTGTTATAATTTTATTCGATAAAACGAGGTCTATCTTTGTTATTTTTTTTTTTTTCAAGAAAATCAAAAGAGAAAGAGAGAGAAAACATAAAAGTCGAATAAAGGTACACACGAATCTTGAAACGATCTCACGACTAATTGGATTTTAAACGTTACTTTATTCTCAAAAAGAGTAATCGTCGTCCAGTTGAAATTTTGTAACATCGTAGATGTAAGCCAGACAGGTTGTACTTTATTGGAGTTCGTATTATTCAGCACCAGTTAAAAAAAACACTGACGAAACACTTTATCTCTCTCTCTCTCTCTCTCTCTCTCTTTCTGTTTCTCTTGAAATTTGCAAAAGTTTAACCCGTGTAGTGTGTATCGAGAGCAAACGACTCTTCCGGAATTCTTAATATGGAATAAAGGTGAACGTTCGTATATGTACCGGTAAACCAATGAAAAATAATTCTTCGTGAATGGCTTGTCGTCGTTCTCATCGTCTCGACCACTCGTTTACTTGGTTGGTTGGTTGGTTGGTTGCTCTTGAAATCAGAGAGAAGAGAAAATGATGCTTTAACGAAGCAATAACGTAAAGTTCAAAGAAAAGGGTAACGGGCATGGGGTATTAACCACGAGAGTAAATGAAAGCTTATTCTCTCTTTACATTGGTTTAAAATGGTTTCGAATAAAACAACTACGACGAACGAGTTTAAATCGAGTACATCTTAAGGATTTCCTATAATTTTAGTCTTACGGTGGAGTTGAAGGATAAAAAAAAGAGAATAAAGAAATTGTCAGGGAAGGGAATGAAAAAAAATTAAAAAACAAAGGTGACCGTATTATCTGTGTCTATAGCTTTATCCGAATAACGAGTATTATACCTACATGGATTAAGTATCTTTACGATCGTAATCGTCGAGGACGTTTATATGAGTAATTTTAAATTCAAGAAGACACGCAGTGATCCATCGTCGAAAGTCATCGTCTTAGTTCTCTCTCTCTTTCTCTCTTTGTCTGTCTTCTCGAACTTGTCCTTGAAAGATTTACCGTAGGCGGAAGTTGACGAATTAGATTTGTTTTCTGCCATGAGTCTTCGAGAAAAGATAAGATTAAGATTATTGCGTAACGAAATAGTCCTTACGTATTATCCTATTTTAATTCGTACTTCGTACGTTTCTTTTAATCTCATTTTTTACGAACTAGCGTGGGCGTTAGTTTATCTTTCGTATAAAATAAAGATCGAACTTCTCTCTTATACTCGGATATCTAACAATAAGATATTTTTAAACGTGACAAAAATTCTAATTGTTCGCATAACTCAAACTTATAATCGTGTCACGTTATTCTATTAACAAACTATTTTCGTTAATTAAAACAATTGAAACATCTCAAAGTTTAAGTTCGTATAACTCATAAGTATAATCGTGTCACGTTATTCGATTAACAATTATTTTCGTTAATTAAAACAATTTAAATATCATAGTTTTTCGTGAGCTGATCGTTACGGTAATAAATCGTTTCGATATTGAATATATATATTTTTTTTTTCTTGTTCATCGTCATCGTAGAAGTGTTTGGTAAATACTCGATAAAATAAAACGAAAGAATAGTATTGTGTGAGTAAAGATTTATCTTGTCTCAACGGGAAGGAATCAAATTCGTAACAGAACGTAATCGCGTGCAACCTATCTATGGAATTTTTTTTCTTTTTTTTTTTTTTTTGAACATAGAACTAATCACAGTGTAGTAGGAATCGTTCCACATTGTCGCCGGGTTTGTAATTACGTGTCGTCCTAACCGGAAATGATACTCCACTTTTTTAACGTCAAGCGTATACACTTCTTTCTCTATCTCTCTCTCTCTCTATCTCTCTTTTTCTCGTCATCGACATAATTCGAACACAATTTTGTTTTCTGTTCTATACGTATTTTTATTTTATGCGAATATAAGAAAATAGAAAAAAAGGGCGACGAGAGAGGAGAGTAGGAGGGGGAAACGGGTGTGGGGAAAAGGGAAGAAAGAAAGAGAGAAGAAATAAAAAAATAATGAAAAAAAAAAGAAAATTGCGACAGTGGAAGATGTAAACGGAAATCGTTCCTAATGCGCCGACACCCGTATGCATCTTTTTAAACTCCTTGATGCATCTCTCTCGTTTCTTTATCGAGCAGCCCATGCACACCGATCACCCATTCATTCGATGCAACTCACGAAATCCGGTTGTCCAAACGAGCCATTGTGTTCGTCCGACCCCGAAATACACTCGCTTTCTTTGATAAAGAAACGAACACGACGAGTATTTTGTTGGTAGTGACTTTTGTGTGTGTATATGTTAGAGTTGTGTTAGAAAATGTGTTCGGGGGAAATCTTTTATACGTGTCTTCATCATTGGCCAACAAAAATTGCTTACATTTGTCCAGTCAATTGGAATTATAATTAAGTTTTTAAAAAATATAGGTTTTTTTTGTTCTTATTTTTTAACAATCCTCAACAAAAAAATTATTTCGTATAAGAAAATTGATTTTATTCATTTTTTTTTTAATTAAAAACGTATTCATATAAAAATTATTTTCCGTGTGTGTGATTATAATAAATAATAATATTATTTTATTAAAATGTTAATGTGTGTGTGTGTGTATACAATATAAAATTAATGTGTAAATATATATGATTAAATATAGAATTATTTTGATAGAAAATTGAAAGATGATCGAATATTTGATCAAATACGTGTGCACCAACAGGATTGTCGTAATATAAAAGGAACGAATTTTCGAACACGCTACGAACCTAGGCACGCATGCACGAGACGATGGTAGTATGCAAATGTTCATGGAAAGGGCATAAAGACGGTGAACGATAAAATAAATCCAAGGAAGAAAGGCACACGCGATTTGGCGCGCGCTCGATATACATTCAACGAAATAATAATAGTAGTAGTAGTAATAGTAGTAGTAGTAGTAGTAGTAGTCGCACGATGAAATTTTATGGTTGCCATTAAGACGGGAGTAAGGGAGAAAGGGGGTGGTAGATGGAAGCCGATAAAGACGTTGCACGAGAAAAAGAGAAAAATTCGAAGGGATGAAGGTAAGGCAAGGGTGAAGGGCTGGGGAAGGGACCCTTTTCAGAGATCGCTCGAAAGGGTCGGCAAAGGAAGACTTAAGGCAACCCTTTAGACGATCAAGAAAGAAAGAGAGAGAGAGAAAGAGATTCGTCTAGTATTATTATTCTTATTTTTATTCTTTTCTATTTTATTCTTTTTTTCTTTTTTATCTAACGCGTTCGGCGTTATTCAGGATTAGAAAGGATTTGTGTGTTTTTGAAATTCGTTGCATATAAGACGAGATTATTATTAGGAAAATTAATCTTTCGGTATATTAATATATTTTATAAATGTTGTTGTGTTGAAATTTTAAGTATCTTTACTATGACTACTAAAAATTGTTATATAAATTAGTTTTACTTCGTTTTATTTTCAAACAACGCACTCGATCCAACTAGTAATTAAGTTGTTAATAATATTCCTTAAAAATATATTAAATTTGTAATAATAAAATACAAAAATTATTGTTGTTGTCATAATGAAACAAAACGAAGAAAGAATACAATAAAAAAATGATCGAACCATTGAGATATTTGCGTTAGAATATTTTACTAATTACAAAATAGAAAACCGAATATAATAGTAAGAAAAAAAAAACAATAAGAAGAAGAAGAAAAAAGTGCAAGCTTTGTCTTGATATATTCAACTGGTTAGTTGGAAGACGATTATCGTTAATAAGCCGAATGGGGTGGGGTTGAGGTGTGTGTTAAGAGAGGGGGTAAGAAGGTAAAGGGAAATTTCTTTTTTTATTTTTAACGGGAGCAAGCTTACGTAGGATCTTTCGCGAGAATTAATGCGTCCTGGGGGGATTTTGTGGTGCCGCACCACCACCACAGTTCTTTATTTTGACAGAGAAATATTTATAACTATATTTCTGGTGCTGTCGGGACACGAAAGAGCAGTACAGAGAATCCTTCTTCTCTTCTCTTTCTCTCTTTCTTCCTTCAAATATAAAAGAAAATAAAACAAAAAGAAAAAAGTGAGCAAGAGAGAAAGAGAAAAGAACCAAAAGGCTGCTTTAAATCCGATTCAGGTCACTTTATGCAAAACAGCAGCGAGCAGAGTAAGCTTTGCATAGCATTTGACGCAACGACAAGCCCCGAAAAAAGGGAAAGGGAAAGGGAAAGGGTAAGGGTAAGGGAAGTTGGTGCATACGTGAAATAATATTCTGACACCTTGGTCTAACCTCGAAAGTCATGCCGATGACAAGCTAAGATATAACGTAAATTTATATTCAAACCAAATATGATGATTATGATATACATGTATAACCATTATAAACTCGGACACGGATCGATTCTTGTCGATATTATGATTTATATCAAAGCACACATGGAAACATTCAGTTGTTGACGTCATTGAATCTTATATCGATTTGACTGTAGAGTACCCATGTAAGACCCTTTACCCATTTGCATACCCACGCAGTATATATACGTATGTATATAATATATGTAATACGTGTAAGTGAATGTATGAATACGAATGAGTTGATCTGTATTCTTAGATTCGAGAAATCTTATTTGAAACATTGATATACATAAGGTGTTATCAAGGAATAATAATTATTTCTTTTATTTTCAATGATAAAAAGGAAATATGTAATTAATTTGTGTAGTAGATCTATTAGTATGATTGATAAGACTCTATGAGGTATTTACTGCTTATTCATTTCAAAGTAAACCCCATTGATTCATTGACATATCTAATATTAACGTAACAAAACAATTTGTAAAAATCGTGTAACATGCAACTTATAAAAAGATTAACTTATAAAGATTTCAATATTCATATCTCTATTGTATATCGAGATAAATAAATAATAATAAATAATTATTGTGAAATAATTCGTTTTTTCAAATATGCAATAGTACAATTTTAAATTAAATATTATCTACGTATATTAAATTATCATTTATTTTTCAACAAACACAAGAGTATCTCGAAAGATTTGAAATCCGTATCTCTTGTATCGATCAACAATTACAAAAAAAAAAAACAAAAAACCATAAGAATAATAAAGTGCACAAAATCGTTGTTAGTTTTTCGAATCCGTCCATTGCCACCGCGATAGATCGTTTCAACTTACTTTATTAATTATTATCTCCTTTCCTCTCTCTCTTTCCTTTTCTATTATATAAAAAAGAAAAGAAAAGAAAAAAGGATTGAGAAGAGAAGTCGGCAGGTAGATCGCCGATAGATAGAAACTCTCCTTCTCCTTCTTCTTCTTCATCTTATTCTTCTTCTTCCCTGTCGCACTTTAAATAGAAGAAAGAAGAAAAAGGTTCGGTGGAATCCCTGGCACTGCTAGATGACCGGTTAAAGGTCCAGATATCCTGCGAAAGAGGAGAGAAACTAGTTTCGTCCTCTTTGTCCCTTTTCCTTTCACGGCCACCCTCATTGAGCCCTCTCCCTCTCCCTCCTCCTCCTTCTCCTTCTTCTCTTCCTCCTCCTTCTCTTTTTCCACCTCTCGAGATATATCCTATCTCTTTCTCTCTCTTTCTTTATCTTTTGCTATGCTCGCTTTCGCGACCGCAAAACTCGTCCCGGATTCTCCCGTGCTAATCGACTTAGGTGGGTAAGTATATCCCATGAGTAATATCATCACATTAACCTCGGGACACCGTCGGTTGCGCGCATAAATAGAATCGTCTTTGCCCTCGCGAACGCGATCTTGGGATTCCCCCTTCTCCCCTCCCCTTCCCCCTATCATCCCGTTCAACCTCATCCTCCTCCTCCTCCTCCTCTTCCTCCTGCTTTTACCTTCCCCACTATTTCTTTCCTACCTTCCCTGTCTTTTTCTCTTTCTTTTCTTAACGGGGGTTAATACAAATGCGCTTGCGCGCACGCGCACAAACCACCACCACCATCACTACTATCACTATTCGAATCATTCCCTTTTTCGTCCTCTTACTCTTCCTCGCCTTCGTTTTCTTCTTCTTCTTCTTAGTTTTCTTTTTCTTTTTCTTCTGAGTTTGCCTTTAGATTGATACTTTGCACTCGCGTGTGGTCCAAACTCGCACAGATTTTTCTTATCCCCTTTCTACTTCATTTCTATTTCTTGTATAGTTTTCTTCGTTATTCTTATATTCTATTTTGTTTGAATGTATTTATATTTTGGTTTAATTAGTATTTAGATATTTTATTATTTTTTCTTTTTTTATTATTATTATATATATATATTATTTATGTGTGGTTATAGTTTAAATGTTATTTTTTGGTTTCGTTTGTTTAAGAATACAAGGATTCAAAGTTTTGTAGATTATTGATTATTTGATGGGATATATCGTATTTATTTATTCGCTAATTTTGGTAATAGGATTGCAATGAAAATTTTCCAAGACAATTTTTATCTATCGAAATAATAGTAGGAGAGTTTTATGTGAAAAGTTACCAAAGTAGAAAATATTTAAAATAAATATAAGATATTCAATGAACACAAACTCGTATCGTAAACTTTACAGAACCTAAAAATAATATTTAAAGAACTAGTATTCAACCGATATACCTGAAATAAATCCTAAATAATCAGAATCAATATGAACGAAAATTATTACACCCACGACTATAATAATATTTGTTCAGAACCTATAATAAAATTTCAATCAAAAAACCGAGATATTATAATATTTGCAAAGAAATATTTTCCAAACGGTTTTAATTCATTTTATAAATAACAGAAATATTTGATAAATTTGTCTGTCTGTTTATCTGCCAGTACTTTTGCATCTTTCTTCTCTTACGTGCTTAAAATGATCGAATCTCTTAACGAATCGATCGAAAGTTAACGTTAATGCTATCACCTTTAAAAATGTACCTCACGAATCGGTACACTTGCGCCTTTCCAAACGAATAATAATTGTACGTACTTACATGTTTTTCCACGATCGTAGACAGACTATGTACATATATTTAAGCTAGGCAGTATGTCTTTCTACGTGACGAACGCATTTCCCAGTTTCATCGCTTTGATTTTTCAACGATCGCTTTCTCCGACCTGTTCTTTTCTATAAATACCTATAGAAAACGTTAATTGCGTTAAGAATATAAGATTGGATTGCTATCTTTTTACTATTTCCTCATAAAATCAGTACAATCTATTCCTTCTATTTATTTTATTCTTTTTTTCTCTTCAAATATTTTGTTTATTTAATTAATGACAAAACGCGTCATATATACACACAGGAATTTTAATTTATTTAATGGAAATGAAAAAAAAAGTTATATTATAAGTCTACATCGAACAACGCCAGTTTCTTTTCTCCAAGGAACCGTAACGAAATTGGCAATGACAACTAAACGCTATTTTTCGCAATCATAAATAATTTATACCCGTTTTACTTATATAAATCTATTTTCTCGTAATTGTTGTAAATTTTTTGATTACAAAGTTTTACCTTTAAATATCCTCGAATATTAATTGACAATTACTTTTCCATAGATATTTCGTAATTTAGATTATTATTTTTTTTTTAATAAACTTCAAAAAAACTTTTTATTATAAAATAACGAGTATATCGTATTCATAAAAATGATAACATTTATTAACCTTACCGAAATATTTCAAAAAAAGAAAACAATTTAAATCTTAATTATCAAAGTTTAATTCAATCCTCGCTGGTTAAACCCTTTTTCATAAGAGAAAAAAAAATATATTTCTTATTATAATAAATATTGTATTTGAAAACCCTGAAAAATATAATACTACAATTGTTTTCAACCCCTGCTGTGTGTGTTTATCTTTAAATAAAACAAAAGAAAAAAAAAAAAAAGAAGAAATAGAAATAGTAAATTAGAATCGATCTTCCCCGGAATTAGTAGTTCGTAGATCTATCTATCTATCTAGTTTCTACGATCTCTAACATCTCATACGAGTTAGCCACAGGATGATTCATAGGTTTCTCATGCACGGCTTTTCTACCGTCGCGTCGGAGGCACGTCCCACGTATATATAAGAGTACGTAGATATTGTGATATATATATATATGTGTGTGTGTATGTTTGTGTGCACGAGTCCGTTTTACTCGCGAGCATGCGAGCTAGTAACGTTTAACACGTGCAAACGCTACAAAATGGTGCGTGGAGGAAACGATGTGGTAATTCTCTTCGATGCACCTTCGCACCTTTCTGACTCTTCGCTATATGGATAAAGAATTTTACTTTTTTTTTTCTTCTTCTTCTTCTTCTTCTTCTTTTTCTTTTTCTTTTTTTTTATTTAGTTCATACCGCGCGCTCGCTGCCTCTCACCTGGCAATTAATGGAAAGAGATGAGTCATCTAGGACGAATAACTTATTTCGATCATAAACCGAATGCACTTTGCATTTTTCAATTATTCATAATTACACGTTGAATATTTATTTTCAATTAAATTTCAAGATAAATTCTTTGAATATATTCATTATGACCAAATTTCTTTTTTTTTTTTACGACAATTTTTATTTCAATATTACATTAAATATAAATTCTACGACATTTATTTTTCTATTATTTTGGGGAACAATGTTCAATACACTTTTACAACAAAATTAATCTCTCCTAATCTAATCATATATTATAATGATTTCTGTAAACGATAATTATTGTATTTGAAAACTAAACAATACTGCTGCTGCTGCTACAATACAAAAACAAGATTTGTTTTGTGCAACATTATTAAACCATTCGATCTTATTAACACGAATTGTGTTAAAGTGAAAATAAATTCATGAAAATATCGAGTCTTTCGTTTAGAATTTTTTCAATCTGTCAAATGAATTAGAATAAGTATAAGAATGAGAAATAGAATAAGAATAAAAAGAAGAAGACTACGAATGAGAGACGTCAATGGCGAACACAGGAGCGGAGGATCCCGAGACAATGGGCGGCCGATTACGCAAGATCTGCTTCCGGTCTCGAGTTCGCGATGTATTCCCCATAGAGGAGGTAAGAAGGAGTGTTGCAATCCTGGCGAAGGCAGGATGTCGACGAGGCTGCCTGGTGCACGGTTCTCTGCCCATGCTGATCCTGATTCCTCCTTCTGTCTTGTACTCCCACTCCAACCCCCTCATTTCGCGTATAACATTCGAACTCTTCCTTCTCTTTAATCTTATTCTTACATTTTCAATTATTATTAGCAATAATTCCGCAATTATTCCAAGGACATCAAATAATTATAATATTATAATTAAACAATAAAGTATATATCATACACATATTCATATATGTCAGTTTATATATATTACACAATTGTTCATAATTTATTTATTTAATTTTATTATTATCTGACAATATGTAAGTACAATTTGAACGGAAGTGAACGGAGTCCAAATATAAAGTAAAAAAAATAAGACATGTATTTTATAATATAAAATAATTGTTTAAACATTTATAACCATTGTTATAAATATGTTATTTTCTATAGAAATATATTTATTATTACATTCAATGGACAATTTAAAAATTATGATAGATTGTTTGGAACAATAGGAAATTGGATCATCTTAAATTAGATTGAAAGAACAAGTTTAAATGGTAACAATACTTTTACTAGCTCGAGAAGTCCTTAGTTGGCGGAAGTAGAAATTAGGAGAAGGGGAAGAGGCTACGTTTCCGGCGACAGAATCGACAAGGACGAGAAGGGACCTCGCGCCAGATGCATCCTTCGCTGCACAAGCTAGCGGTTTATTTTACGTGCCGCTAACGCTACCTAGAAAACGGAACTTCTCGGCTGTTGAGCACGAGTTTTCTACTTAGCAACCCGTGCGACCTGTCGCGATGATAGGACATCAAGTAACGTTAGTATACAAGTAATCAGGATTTTCGTAATTGCTATCAATAAGAACGGTAAAAGGTACATTTGCAAAATAAAAGAAAAAAAAAATAAATAAAACTGTCTTCAAATAATCGATTTTTAATTCAGCATAAGGCAACTTGAATTTTGAAGCTTTATACACACACACACAATCTGAATTTATTTTACTATTATAATACAATTATTTTTCTTAAGTTAAGAAAATACCATAATTAAAACTTATGACATGTAGGATTGAATTTTGAAGCTTTACACACACACAATCTGATTTTATTTTACTATTATAATACAATTATTTTTCTTAGGTACAACAAATACTATAATTAAAACTTATGACATGTTGGATTTTTTTTTAGAGAAGATTAATTTTAATTCGAAAACAATTTGTTTTACGAAATCAGATCAATAATCAAATCCCAATAATCAAATTAAAAACAAAATAATCTTAATCGATGTTCCCTTATCGGTAAATCTTCATAATTACAGATAAAATAATTTCAAAGGAACATATTTGAATGATCGTTAAAGCAACTGACTTTATCTGAATGCTTCCCCGAAATCTCGTAAAGATTCTTCTTACTGAATGACTGAATGACTATGACTTGAAACTGTTATTCGGGTTTCTTCTCACCGTTAAATCTTTCTATCTTTCTCTTACTGAGACGGTTTAAAAGGGGGACCACCTACGTTTTTCTTCAGTCGATCGACGCCAAGAAAAGAGGTGAGGAGAAGAGGGGAAAGGAGAGGAAAGATATCTTGGGCGCAGAAAGCTTACACTCGACGTAGTTTCTGACAGACTCGAAAGACCCGCGAGAGAGGGCCCACGTTTTTCGTATTCATGTATGCGGCCACGCCCCGGTAGTGCAGTACTGGGCCCAACTTCTTGCCCCACGGTGTCTGGTCTACTTCATTAGCGCGGCTCCGAAGCGTGTGCATGCTCTTACAACAATTTTACATACCCACTGATGAAAGAGAACGAGGTTACCTGTAATATATCCAATGTTATATTATATATTATAACTTCTATTCCGTTGAAAGAAGGTTGGTCTATTTTCCTAATAGATAATTCAAATCAACGAAACTGATGATGATTATGATGTCTTCTATTATGTCAAATTTTTAAATATCATCCGTAGCTTTGGTTTTATCGGTTAACTTAATAATAAAATGATTCGTATGAAATTTTTTTTTGAATCTAAATTTTATTTATTATTCCAACAAGGTAGATGGGTTCCTAGAAAATATCGTGTTATGTGAGACCCAAAAGTTCATTATTCCTCTTCACGTTATTATATTAAAATAATTTAATTTTAAAATAAGTTAAACATAATAATCATGTTATCCTATTGTAACAGGTCTACCTGTATATAATATAATTGCATCATTTATCTATCGTAAGATTAAATTCACGAAAAAGATATAAAAAGAAAAAAAAGGTTACAATAATTCGAATATTCAAATTTTATTTCAATTTATATATTTATTATATAACAAAATATTAGATATATAATACATAAGAAAGAAAAAAAAAAAAAAGCAAATGTGTTTTTACTTTTAAATATATATTATATAATATTATTGTTCATAACGATATATCTAATTGCATCAGTTCTATTGCAAGATTGGTCATCGAATGAGGTAGAAAAAGAAGATCGTGGTGGAGGAGTGGGAGGGGGAGGGGGAAGGGTGGAGGAAGAAGAAGAAGAAGAAGAAGATCTGGACACGGCGTGCCAGGCATGCCGGCGTGTCGACCTGGAGATTAATGGTGCTTTAATAACGTTAATTGAAGCCCTTAGAAGAATCGATACGGCTCCGATCCGACCGGTATCGTTTCGAGATACCGATCGATCTTATGATAAATAGTCAGCGGCACTGCGGGCGACCGTTCCGACGCCTTCGCCTTCGCCCTTAAGATGCACCGATCGAGAGCCCTCTGCCCTTCGACTTTGACTATATCTTTCTTTATTTCTTTATTTATTTCTTTATTTATTTCTTGCTCTCTTTTGTACCCTTTCCCCCCCCCCATTTTTACCGCCCACGGGATTAAAAATATTTGCCGATCTCTTCTACAATACGAGATTTATATTTTTAATACATGTATGATATTATATTATTGTAAAATATTCATGTTGTATTGTTAAAACAATGTTGAATTTTTTATACGTTCTTTTTTGTATTTGTAGAATTTTAATTTGATATTAAATATATTAGTTGTGAGTAAGTGTAATGTTAAATTAAGGTATCATTCATCTGAAGTCTTTTAAATTATTTTATTATTAATAATTTTATAACTAAACTAGACTTTATTAAACTAGTAGAAGTTATTCTGTTACACACAAAAATTAATTCAATCGGAATTTTTAATAGAAATATTATTAAGAATATTTAAAAATTATTCAAAAGATAGACTAAAAATTAAATTCATGCTAAGATTGTTAAATACCATAGTTCCTCCCACCTTTTTATATGATACAGTAAAAGTAATCACTTGTTAGGAACATTAAAAGAAATGTATTTTAATTGAAACAATCCAAAATACTAGTAGATCACTTTAGAGTGTTGTATATATCTTTAAATAATTAATAATTAATCAAAGAAAAGTGTATATACATTGTAGGTAAAAAAAAGTTCGATAAACTATCTTCTTTAAACTGGCTGAATGTTTGAATGTTATTTATATTACTTTCCGAAGTTTGTATACGTATAAGGAAAAATAATATTCGTAATAAATAGAATTTCCTTATTTGGAATGTCATATAAACAACATTGAATAAAAGAACTTTTATAGAGGACAACGAGCCAGTGTTACGGTGGATTTCGAAGAGGAAGGTACGTGCAACCTATACACAGTGTTTTTGAACAACAATATACATTTCTTTCGATTAATTAACAATCTGATATTAAGGTACGTTACATTCCTAACTTATCTTTTTTATAAACAAATGCATCTTTCAATTAACAATCGATGAACATATCTAATATACATAAATATACCACACTAACACAGTATAACCTTCCGTAATCAGAAGTATTATGATCTTAATAAATAATTCATATTTATAAGAATAAGCGATAGAGAAGAATTGAGAAAAGAAAAAATGACGTATTAGTTGAAATTCGGCAAAAAAAAAGAATAAAATCTTAGGATCACGACCATGACCCGACCAGCTTGTAATAGACCAAACAACAATAGACAATAGTGATCCCATGCTCCACATACGCAAAGCATAGTAGGCACGCGCTTTGCACGCGACGTTAGGTTCTTTCACGAGAAAGAAGTCAGGTATATATATATATATATATTATAGAAGAAGGTAAAAGTGTTGTCGCTAATTGTCATCGTGGCGCAACTCATTGTCCGTTGGATTAATCGTTATGAGAAAAACTAGTCGGATATACTCGTACTCGAATCTACGATTCTTGTTGCAATTGTTACACGGCCTTTTACAATTTGGTGTCGCTAAGCCTAATTGTAAACTTACACGCGCATCTTCATCATCATCTTATTCTTATATTATTCTTTTTCAAATTGTATAGAACCCATGAAACTAATTGTGAACCATGTAATTATAAGGTATAGTCAATTTACGATTCGTTCTTTTTTCATTTATTTTTCTTTTTTTTTTTATTTTTGGATTGAGCAACAAATTGAAATTATTTTCTACGTAATTAAATAGATTCACTAATTATTTATTGATTTGTGAATGATTTCAAATTATTATCTGTTAAAGGATAATTTTATATATGATTGTAAGAGAGAAAGATTATAGGTTCCTTTTTTTTCTTCGAAAATATAACACGTTTACAATAAAAAATTAGGAAAGGAAGATGAAGAAAAACAGGTTTACGGATTTATCTTAGACAATTTTGTTTAATAACCTATTATAAATCTTATGTTAGAATAATTCTGTTTATTATTCAAAGATCGCATGTTACATAATGATTGTATAGATTTAAAATTAATATCTATGACAGTTAATTTTACGTTAGGATATTACAAGGAAGTGTTTAAGAGAAAGTGATTATAGGTATACCCAAAAGTGTAACGGAACAATAGAATTAGGGGAAAGAAAAATGAAGAAGAAGAAAAAGAATAAGAAGAAGAAGAAGAAGAAGTGATTTGCACTGACTATGACTCGTACAGGTTTCAGATAGACTGAAAAACGAATAGGTGGGTAGGTGGTAGGAAGAGGTAGGTAGTAGATGAACCGACACGTCGAATAGATAGATAGATAGATAGATAGATAGATAGATGGATAGATAGATAGATAAATAGATAGATCTATCTACGTAGGTAGTCGACTGCTCCTCCCTTCGTGTACTCCGCTTTGCAAGCAACATGTACATATGCATCAACACATATGCATGTAAATATCTCTATGCACGGATGCATGCATGCACGTATATATGTATATATATATATATATATATGCAAGTATCTGTCTATATATCCTTTTCTCGCGCACGTGCATACCAGCCGTGAAATCGATTATCGTTCCTTGCTGGTAAAGGAAAGCGAAGAAAATAATTTGATTTGCATCGAATCTTTAGTTTCAGTACCGATATAATTATCATATCTTTCTCGCTCCATTTCTAAAACACGTTTCAATATTAACAGAAGGAAAATTACTTATCTCGATAGTATCGATACGTAGGCGAATAGATCGACCACAGTTGTTATTCCATTTTAATTATATATCATTGATCCATTAATTGAATGAAATATTATCTAATACATCGAAGATATCTCAAACATCTGATTAGGAAGAATGCTATTCAATTTCTTTTTTTTAAATATTCCATCAAATACATGTGCATAATTTATTAAAATAAATCGACAATTTTCGTTAACTTTTAATTGAAAACAATGCTTTTACGAATACTCTTTATACTAACTGTATACAATACTTACTAATTCATATATAACTACGATAAATGCATACAATACAAGTACGAATCTCTAGGACGATTGAAATGTAAACATACACTCAGGATCCAACATCGTTGACATTTCCTTACAGTATACTATCTTAGATTGTACGAGTAACATCGTAATAGAGATAGCTAGTAAAAAAAAATTTATCTTGGCGCATATAAGACGCGTGGATTCGATAGTGGACGGCTACCATTTCGAAATCTTCTATCTCTCTCTCTCTCTCACACACACTTTCAACGCGAATATATATATACATATATCCATCGAACGAAGAAAGAGAAAGAAAGAGAAAGAAAGAGAGAAAGAACAAAAAAATCATTTTCGTTCGTGTTGGAAAGTTTGTAATAGTCTTTAAGAAGCATAAGGAAAATGTCAGCTAGGATTGGTGCATTAACGCGTCGATCATTTTGATCGACGCACGGCACTTTATTACAGCACGTTTCATCGTATATAAGTTGAAACACACGTTGGCATTCACTCTCGACACCTTCTTTTTTTTATTCTTATTCTTATTCACCATATCTTCTTCTTCTTCTTCTTCTTCATGTTGGTCATCGTTATTCGTAAAGTCATCGGTTTTGGAAAGGTACGCGAGCATGCAATAGCTATCTCTAAACCCCTCTTCCCTCACCCCACCCCACCACCCCCCGTACCTTTTTCTTGCCTCGTGCCACCCACGCGTGGGCTTTTCACGCCTCTGACACGACTAGTTTCTTTGCTGGAGCCCCGAAAGCCGTCGTTGGCCACCAAGTATCTGTATGTATGTTTGTGTATATGTGTGTGTGTGTGTGTGTGTGTTGGCCCTTTGGATATCTTCCTCGTGACAGATAACACAATGGCTCTAACACGCCGCACCGTGAAAAGGGTAAAGAGCTGGCCAGCACCGATGAATACTTCTCGTAGAACTCGCACGAGCCTTTCCATTCAATGAAAAGAGACCGAGAGAATGAGAATTAGAGAAAGAGAGAGAGAGAGAGAGAAATACTCTCTCTTCTTTCTCTCTTTCTTTCTATCTTATCGGATCTTATCCACAAAGTTGCTCCTCAGCGAACAACGCTTTGACAGTGCTTCGTATTGTTCCAGACCACCCTCCCCCATAACGTTTCAACCAACCAATGAAATCAAAGATCAACTTGGATCCTAATAGATCGTTCGGAGATTATTTTCTCTTGACTGTTGGATAGGTGGTAATCGATACGAGATGCACATTATAGAGAAATATAATATTATATATTAAAGTTTATAATTTGAAATATAATATAGAAATTGTGTTATATTTTGAGATATTTATTGAAGTTATACTTATTTTGGCGCGCGTTTTGGAATATGAAGTTAGATGCGATTGAAAAATCAACACCACGAAGTTGTCGATATTTACGTTGCGCGGGAAAATTGAAGTTATTTTTGAGGTTATATTCGTTACTTATATACATAAGTACAAACATCAGTTTTTTTTATTAATTCAGAATTTATTAGAATTTTTCATTTCGGTATTCGAATATTTTGTGTTTATTTTTCGTTATATTACAAAGTAAATTGATTTAATTATATTTTGTGTTAAGTGTTGAAAACATTATTCTATAGGATACTTAAACGTATATATTTTGAACAGATATTTAGAAGAGATGGTAGAATATTTGGATCATAGAATTTTTCTAATAATATTTAAATGAATTTTTATATTTCGTATTATTTGTTAAATATAATTAAAGAAATAGTTGAATGTATATTTAAACGATAAATATGTGAAAGAAAAGAGAGAGAGAGATGCGAGAAGATCAGAGGGTTTGCACTTGACGAAAGAGGAGCATTGTCTTGTTCCTTGAGTTGAAATATAATAGACTCTCTTAGTCTATGCACCCACGCTTCGCGCCTTTTTCTATCCTCCTCCTCCTACTCCTCCTCCTCTTCTTCTTCTTCTTCATTTTGTTTTTCTTTTTTTTATTCTTCATAAGAAGAAGTCCTTTCTCGTGTGGTGTTAAAGAAATAAACGTCAGGACCAAATAAGCATTACCTATCTCTTATGCAATATTACATATATCGGAAAGGAAAACAAAAAGAAAATTCCTTTATACGTCAGGACGTATCGTAACATTGATCATATTATTCGTGTTTCTCATAGGAAAGTAACACACACTTTCCACATTCGTAAAACGTTTCTTGAGGTTCGATAAGCTAAACAACCCACACATAAATCATAGATCATCGATTACCGAGCGACTCGACAAATCGAATATCTCGATTACGTAAGAATTTACGACTTTGTTCCTCATCTTTTCTTATTATTCTTATTCTTATTCTTGTTATTCTTATTTCTTCTTCTCACGAAGAACAAAGATACACTGCCGGCTAAAAGTATGGAAATCGTCACGTGGATTCCAATGTTAAATAGAATATTTATTAATGAAGTTATTTTATTAGAAAATTTTTTATAAATAATATTCAATTATATATTTTTATATAATTAATCTATTTTTAAAATATTTAATCCTTATAGGAATTATTTATTTTTAAGATACAAAAACTTATTTGAAGTATCTTATATATTATATTTCGTATTAGTTTTCTATTTTTTTGTTTACTTTTTCGTTATAAAAATCAAATAAAAAAGCCGCCTTTATTATTAACAACAGCCAGACATATTCCTAACACGTTCTGATAATTCATTTTTCAAGTGTTTAATATAATTCTACGATTGATATAAATTGACAAAAATGTTTCAAAGTAATAAAATTCGTTAGAAATTGAATAATTAAATTCTACAAAAACATTAATGAACATTAGAAAAATTATTTAAATTCGATTAGTTAATATTTGATACAATCAATGATAAAAATATATCCGTACACATACGTGATCCAACAACAACTTTTAACCAAAAGTGTATAAGAAAAAGTACAATAAATAAGTAGTCAATATATTATATCTTTTTAAATATAACCGCGTTGTGCATGTTTTTAAAGAAAGTGAAAATGACGACGACGCCTCTTCTTTCGAATTTGCGATCGTACCTGTTACGAGAAAAGACCTTTCCTGGCAAAGCTAATGGCACGGATTTATGTGGGTTAGGGCGTAGACTCAACTACCCGATGCATGCAACGAGAAAATCTCTCACTTGTACCGATTGTGTTAAGAATACATATACATATACATAAATATATACACGTATATACTTTTGCGTTCGCGCGCGCACGTTCTCCGTGACTCATACACGGCCTGCCTGCTTGCTTGCTTGCTTGCTTACCTGCCCACCTAATCCGGTGCTAGTCGCCGGAAGAGGAGGAAGAGGCACACACAATGAACGGGCGAGAACGACAAGTTGGACGCGAAACACAATGCCCACGAACTTTTTTTTTTAGTATCCTTTTTTTATCCTTTTTTTCCCCCATTTCTCTCTCTCTGTCTTTTTATTTTTCTTCGAAACCCAACTTGGTCGACCTTTGGCTCTTCTTTCCATCTAACTCAACTGACTGGCTGTTACTTATATATTATTTTTATTATTATTATTACATAATTTTCTTGTATAATAATTTATCGAAATAATTTTTAAATATTTAATAGAATAAAGATTATATTATATATTTGAACGCGTGATCGTTTTAAAAGAAATTTGAAATGAAAATAAATAATATAGATTATTGGAATATTAAATGAAGATATCCCTGTTGTGTTACAAATCTTTCCTTACACCCCCACACATTGAGTTATTATTAACCTATTCAATCACGTCTCGTATAATCACACGTTCTATTGAGAAACGTATTCATTGATGCTGCGTAGTCATCTTTGCAGAACCGTAATGCAACCTCTAACATACATATATATATATTTTACGTTTTATATGAAGTAGCTAGAGATTACACACCAATTATAATTAACTTCTTGCTAAGATTTTCCAACCATCTTTATCTTTTTTTTCCTTCTCATTCGAATACGTATAAACACACATACTTAAAAAGAAGACTATTTCGTTTTTCAGCGTCAGCCATTCATTCGCTTATCTCTCGTTTCCCTTTCCTTCATCTTGGATGCACGCCACTAAAAAAGAAAAAGGAAACAACAACAAAAAAACTATCCAGATTCACAAACACGTCTCTTGTTTTTATTTTATATTTTCTCGTAGGAGAGTAGAACGCACGGCATCTCGTGCACAGTGACATGAAAACGGATGAGTAGGAGGAGGTGGTGGTGAAGGGGGTGGGAAGAAGAAGAAGAAGAAGAAAAAGGTGGAGATGGAAATGGTGATGGAAGTGGTGGTTGTGGTGGTGATGATGGTGGTGGTAATGGTGGAAGAAGAGGATATCTTGTGCAACCGTTTTGACCTGAGTGGGTGACCGTGCTCAAAGGGGAAAAAGAAGAATAAGAATAAGAAGAAGAAGAAGTGCATTGCGCGGAAAGTCGGCGGCAAGGGGACCTTGGAACCATTTTCCAAGCATCGAGATCGGGCCAACGTTCTTTTATCCGACCGGGTACTAACTCTCACTCTCTCGTTATTCGCTAGAGCGAGTCGAAAATGCGCACGCGCGCCATTGTTCGATACTTTGTAGTCGTTTCAACTCTCTTTCTCTATGTTTCTTCTTTTTTTTATTCTTTTCTTTATCTAGTTTGATCATTTTTATGGACAATTAGGTCATTTTCAATCCGTAAAAGAACGAGTTACCAATATACTTATGTATGTATAATATGTCTTTTTGAAATGGTGTATATTGTGTTGGTTTTATAAATGTGTGTTAGAGTATGATTAATATTATTTTTATTTTTTGGGGAGGTAATCAATTGTTTTGTTATAGAGAATATATTATGGTAATTTTATTGAGAGAATTTTTAAACGATCGTATATTATTATTATTAGAATATTAATTTAATTTGTGTGTAATATTTTTGTTGTTTACGATAATAGAATCGAAATGATAGTTTCGTGTTTATATGAACACTAAATTAAAAATATTATATGACGAGAAAGGAAATATTTCATTTTTACTTTTCAATGATTTTTAATTTTACCCTAATAAAAAGGAAACATTTTAGAGATTTATTTTCTAATCGGAAATATATTTATTTTCTGTCATAATATAAAAAATAACTGTTCTACACGCTTAAGAGAAAAAAAATGAAAAGAACACTTTAACCCCCCATAACAATCAAAGACCTTGACAATAATAAATATAATATAAGTAAGAGAAGTATATTATCATGAGATGAGGCGCGAATTGTATCGGTAAGATTGTCGATGTCGTCACGCAACTTTTAAATTCTAAGTTAATATTTATTAATATCGTTTTATAGTTAATCGTGCTTATCGAATAAGTTTAGAGATAGGTGTGTATATACATATACATATATACATACACATATATATATACACATATATATATAGATAGATAGGTGTTCGTTCTTACTGGTCCACCGTGTGTTATCCAACGATCGTTGTAGGTTACACAGCGTGTACACCAAAGAATGCAGCTATGTAAGTATGTACGTTCGAACCCCGGAGTACCGTCGGTCTCTCGTGATTTACGATTAGGTAGTCCAGAAATCGACAGTACATAGCCAATAAGAAGAAAATAAATGTTTCCAACAAGACCTGCCGGGCACGATCTACGACTAAGTAAGCTGATACGCTCCCGTGAGCGAGTTCGATACGTTGTGGCTTCTCGAAACACGACGTGTTCCCCCCAACCACCCCCCCCCTGCCACCCCGCGTGACCTACCATGGTCTAAGATCTATCAACTCTTTAAGTAGATACGCTTCAAATTTTAATCTCAACTTTTCTTTTTTTTTTTTATACAAATCCCACATATTATATATTCTTATTTTTATTTTCATCTTTTTGTAATATCATATATTCGAAGCTTTATCCGAATAAACGAATTTTCACACACATTTTTGTTTTCTTTTTTTTTTTCAGATTTTTGAATTAGAATAATATCTGCGTGACGATCTAATGATATTAATATTTATTTTTTTGGAGATAATTCACAAGATTATCTTCGTGATTTGATTCAACCGAAACTTTTAGATCGCAGTACCACCTTTCGGGTAGTATTTTTTATTTTACTTTACGATAGCCGAGATATACATATACAATGTTTTGATGTTAGGAAAAAGGAATGGAACGTGAGATAGAATAGATTTTTTTTTTCTTTTTTTTTTTTAGGTCGGACGGATGTAATAAAATTAGGGAACTAACAATAAAAACTTATGGCACCGGTTTGCTTTAGTTCCAGCAAACACTGAAAGATAGATATGACGTTCTTTCATTCTCTTTTCTTTTCTTCTCTTCTTTCTTTCTTTTTTCTTTTTCTGTTTTGCTACTCTGATACCATATATATTTATTTGCTCTAAAATCCTCATTTTATGGTTCTAAAAGGGAAACATAAAAAAAAATCACCTGTTACTATACGTTACGCATGGGGGAATAGGTCATGAACATCGAATATTGTGTTCTAGAAAAGCAGTGTATTTAGGATAAATTTTGAACAGATCACACAGGTGTGCCGACTTAACAAAATATTATTTTTCTTGACGTTTATATATTGAAGTATTGCTAGACCATAGAAATAATACATTCGAAATAATTTAGCTTCTGTGGATGTGCTCACGCAATATCCTTTTAAAAAGTGCGGTATATACCTTCCAAAAACTAATGGTACTTTATTGCTGGTTATTAAAGTCGGATCATAATTTTCTTCTTTTTGTTTCTCTCTTTCTCTTTCTCAATTTCTGTCTCTTTTATTTTAAGCATTTTTTCTTTTCTTTTACAAAACTACTACTACTCCTTTATTTTCGAAACATCAATGTGAAACTGCGTTTAAAGAATCACGCTCATGGGAATCCCTTTTTATCTTCAACGCGATCATTTACCACTCTTTCATCATTTTGAATTATTATTAAATATTATACCCCTTTCAAATCGTATCACGCTTGTGTTCATATATATGTATATATATATGTGCGCGAGTGTGAGAGTTAGTATAATGTTTTTTTTTTTATTATAGACAAATTTCTTTCAGTTTTGTTTCTTTCTTTCAAGAAATTATTACGAACTTTTATTTCTTTTTTTTATTTTCGTTTAAAAGATAAAACGATATGTTGGATTTAAGCGATTACGATTTGTAAAGTCTTAATTTGTGATAAGTTTGTGAAGAAAAGAAAACAATTCAACCAAATTGATCCCGAATTTCAAAGCACCGAATGCTAAATATCGTAAAAAGAAAAATGAAAAATATCAAATCAAAGATATTAACAGAGAATAATTTACTTTTCATTTTATATTATATATATGTGAATATTTAGAAAATATTTAAATTTTATGTATATTAGTGTGAAGAAAAATTGTTTTCAAAAAATTTAGTTAAAAAGATGATAGATATCGAAGAAGAAGAAGAAGAAGAAGAGTAAATCTTTCGTGGTTGAAAATAATGTTGAGAGTAAATTCAGGAACAATGGTCAGTCATGAAACACCCACGTTCTAGGTTCGACACGAGGATGTCGGCGTTAGCCATAACTGCCTAGAAAGGATCCTCGTAAAGTGTAACGAGCTACCGTTCGTAGTAAGAACGAAGGTAGGAAAACGTGCCTTCAAGGTTGCCGATCGTGTGAATCATGCTTTCAGTTTGCGCCATCGTAAAACTGATCGCACTTAGCGTATATAATTCTTTTTAATACTCGTGGAAAGGTGCCCAGGGTGTTTCTCAAAGATATTTTAAACTCGTTAATGGAAACTCTAAAGATTTCTTCTTGATTATCAATGACGTTACAAGTTCCCTCCCACCTCCCACCGTTCTAACATAGTTAACTACTTCCGACGAACTATGTTACATAGAAACACACACGATAGTAGTAACAGGAACGTGATTCATTGCCGTTAATCGCGAAGAGTGGGCGAAATTAGAGATTTATCTGTATCGGTTACGACCACGTTCTCCTTTTTGTTCTATTCTATAAGTTTTTATTCTCTTTGATCCAATACCCATTCACCGACGATCGTGTTTATCCTTTTAAAAATTTAATATAATTGTTGGTGTTACGTTATATATACGGGCTGTTCCAAGAAATATTTGATCAACGTTACGGGTTCCTATATAAATATATATAATAATGAAAAAAAGTTTTAAATATTGGTCTACAAAAACTACAACGATTCAACAATATTCCTTTTTTTAATACTTATTTATATTATAACAGGGGTTCAGTAATTAATACAGTACCAATCTAAATTATTAAGAACTTGAAATAAATTCAGTCAGAATTTTATTAATTTTTTTATTAACCATATCATATATGGCAAAATAGTAATTGGTAATTGTTTAAGAATGCAGAATGAAAAAGAAATGAAAAATTTACAAGCAGTTATTTTTTTTTTTTATTTTTGACCATGGTACGTTTAATGTAAACGTTGACACTGTAAATACTTATTTACTCGCTATAGTATCTTATTGATGTATTGAATAAGGTATTCAAGTTCTTAGCGCGTTCTTGATCGTGCATCGACATTTTTACAACATTTGCCGTCCTGGTCACGCACAAACTATATTTGTCTCACGCGCGCACTCATACGTCCGGAAAGTTTGATCGTGTAATGTATAACCATGATCAATCGTAGTAGTAGGGTAGGTGTGTTGTATATGGTAAAGGAGAAGAAAGAAAGAAAAGTAGTGGATCCACCTTCAGGGTCAGACATCTGCGCATCGATATGAGGACCTCGTCTTCCGTTTCTTCGCAATTGGTCTCTCATACTTATGTTATATTTTCAATCGGTCGTATAAATTTCAACACGAATTTATATATGAACAATTTTATTTACTAGTATAGAATAACTCAGAAGGAAAAAAGGTAAAAGATATTCGATCAAAATTATATACGAATATATATTTATTATAATATATGTATATTTTGCATCAAAAATATATTATCAATACAAAAATAATGTAGCATCGAGATTAAAATTTGAAATAATTTCTAAAATTGTAATTAATTTGCTAGTTTACCTGTTAGCTATAATATCTGTAGTTTTTTTGTTCCAAATTTTATTTTATTCGATATTGTAATATATTTAATCGTAACTTCATACGATCAAATGTGTTTAGGGGGTAATACAATTTTTTAAAATATCTATAAAATAAACTTAACCTTTTATAATTCTGTTTATCTTTAAAGAAACTAACCTAATATATATGAATGAGTCGAAAGATTTAATTTAACATAGAAACAATTTCATTTTCCATTCAACTATATAATATTTTACTTTTCGTATAAATTTCAAACCTTGTAGTGTAGAATAAAAACAAAAATTGATATACTTCTTTACCGTACCAAAACGAATCATAACCTCAAAAATAATTTTTCAATTTGCCCGCGCATCGTAAATATCGACAATTTCGTGGTGTCGATATTTCGGTCGCATCTAACTTCACTTTTCAAAACGCGCGTCAAAAGAAGTATAACTTCAATAAAAATGATATCAATCCACCATCTTATATTGAAATTTGTATTCGATCAAATATATGTCATATTGTCTCAGGAATAAATATCATATAAATAAAAACAATAATAATAATAATATCGGTTTTGTAAAATGAATACCGTGAGAGAATGATTTTTGATCGGATAACGAATGAGAACGTGCGAGAGTGATATATTCGATTCGCGTAGTGTTTTAGAAGGCATAGTTAAGAGTTAGAAGCCCACACGGTAGCGAACATTGTTATTCAAATCAGGTATTGTCTCTTGGCCAGGGAGATGCTAATTTTTCGGTCCTTGGTTATTACACAGGCTAAGGGCGTTTCTAATGCGTCTCGATATAGAGCGAGTTTGCGGATCATGAAAGATCTAGCAAGCTAGATGATCGCCCTTTTCCCTTTGTCAACGCCTTTTCACGTATATCTATCTCTCTTTCTCTTCTTGTAATACTTCAAACGCGGTTATCCAACTGATACCAGACGACTCCGCCTTCCTACGTAATTATGACGTCCAGATCTTTGAGATGAAACAAAGGATCTATACGTTACAACGCGTTTATTCAGCTTTCTCTTCTAACGTTCTAACAATCATGAATTCTCTTGATCATTTTTTTTTCTCTTTTTTCTATTTTTTTTTTATTTTTAAAGATATCGCTTTCTCACTTTCTTCGTTGGTACGAGAACAATCGTGATTAGGATGAAAATATTTAACTATAGATTTAGATCTCAGATAAATGATATTTAATAGTTTTTGAAATGATTCTTGAATTTTTTATTATAATCGTATATTACAGGGTCACTTGATATTTTTTTTAGCAATTGCAACAATAATGATTTGGGGTAATATATTAGATGATTATTAAAGAGTACTGGGTCTAATGCTAACAAATTTCGACAGTAATGTCACATGTTTTTTGTAATTTAGACATTGAGAAAAATTCAATTTGTATAGGTGAGATTTATCAAAGCCTTCCCAAAATGTGTTCATTCGATACTTTAACAGAAAAACTGTAGCTGAATTGATCTCTTCTGTTTATATCTATAACTCGATGTTAAATATTTTATATTACAATATTATAATCAACACACAATACACATATCTGAAATATGAAAGAATAAGTTGAAAATCATTTGAGAAAACTTTTCCAATTTATTTTTTCTAATTTATTTTTCTCCAAGATATCCATTGATCCTCTTTTCTCTTGCCCACCACCAATCAAAATAACGCACTCTCCAAAAAAAGGAACCATTCACTTTTCGTCTCGTTGAAGAAAAATTTGTCGAATAATCTCCGAAAAGTAATTGCTACTTTCCTGAACGAATAAATAAACTTCCAATTACGTATTCGTACAACTCAATTAATGATATCCAAGACATGCATTGTATAAAAAGTTCAGAATAAAGATCCGTGATCGAACAAGTGATCGATCGATCGATCGATCGACTGATCGACAGATCGAATAAGAATAAGAAAGAAAGAAAGAAAGAAAGAAAGAATTTTCTTGGCTCGTAGTTGCATATCCGCTAATCGCGACGCGTTCTCGGCCGCTAGGCGCCGGTCTAACTCGACGTGCGCGCGTCAAAGCACGAACTTTTCTCTCTCATTCTTTGATTAGAAAAGAAAAAGAAGAAAAATAAAAAGAAGAAAAAGACAAAAGGAAATAAAGAAAAGAAATAAGATAGAAAGAGAACACGTCGTTCGTTCGTTCATTCGTTCAATCGTTCGTTCATTCGTACGTTCATTCGTTCGTTCATTCGCTCGTTCGCGCGTAGATCGCCACGGGATATTTTCGAGACGAACGATAAAGACATAAAGAAGGGACGTGCGACATCCTGCTGGCCGCGGGCGGCCATTGGCGAGGTATAAATCATTCGCGCGAGGGATTGCATTTCAATGCTTTGCTTGCTTGCTTGGTTACTTGCTTGCTTGGTTACTTGCTTGCTTGCTTGGTATATACCACTGGCCACTGAGCATGTGAGACTAACCAAGAGAAATAGAGAAAGAATAAATAGAAATAAGAAGAAGAAGAAGGAAAGAGAGTGAAGTAAAGAAAGAAAGAGAGCATCACCGGTCACATGTAACGCTTTTATTTAAGTACACCGGCAATGCTCCCAACGTTTGCGCTTATGTTCATCCCTCGTTACAGATGCAGCGAGCGCGTATCCGGCAAGCCTCCTCTTCGTCGACGAGCAAGAAGATAAGGGGAAACGGGGAATGAAGAGATATAAGGGGGGAAACGATGTACACACGATCCGGGGAGGGCCACCTCTTGGAAACTCCGATCGACCTTTCTCCTTCTTTCTCTTTGTCTTTGTCTTTGTCTTAGTCTTTGTCTTTCTTATTTTCTTTCTCTCTTCCTTTCTTTCTTCCCCTTCTTAAAGAACAACCCACGAAGAACTCTGACTCATCTATCCATTCGAAACAGAACAAAGTCGAGTCTTTTCGATTTACCCTAAACATTATTTTATTCGTGGTATTTAAGTACGTGTTTAAGGTTTAATGTATTATGGAATGATATGTGAAGAATTATTTATTGGAATTGTTGTATTTTTATTTTTATTTATATTTTTCGAGATTGTATTTTAGGAAATAATTAATCATAATATAAATCATAATTTATTTGTAATTGGGATTAAGGTTATATCAAAGGTGTAAATTGTTTTAAAATATAACTAAAATAAAAAATATAAAATATTTATAAAATAAAATATTATAAAATATATATAAAAAGGTGTAAATTGTTTAAAAAGGTATATATATATATATTGATATTTTATTTAAAGTATTAATAATTTTTATATTAATCACTTATATTACATACTAATATATTGTACCCTGTAACCAATCTCATTTATTTAAAATACCAACAAAAATAAATATCTAAAAATCCAAACTTAATAAATAACAACCATCACATTATCTATACTCTTCATTAATATAACACAACGCAATCCATTAATTAAAAAAGCAGAGATAAAAAGAAAATATAAAATCTCCAATAAGTAACAACCCCAATAATAATAATACCAATAATAACCAGGATAGAATCCTTATATAAAAACGTTAGATAATAATTAGAAGAGTTAGAAACAGGTGTACATACACACACATACACACATATATTAACTTACCATTAGAGATTAGAGAACGGAAAAGGGAAAGTGAGAAGAATTTCCCAGAGGCGTTCGTGGTCCATAGGCATGGAAAGAGGCGGTACCCCATCGACCGTATCACTGATCGTATCTTGCTCTCCTTGCCCAGGAGAAAGAAAAAGAGAGAAGGAGAAAAAGAGAAAGAGAAAGAGAAAGAGAGAGAGATGCGCTTGCTCAGCGGCGGCCAATGGCATAAATCTCAGTCCGCATGCGAACGGCACGCATGTGCCCGCGTACGAGCCACGCACTGGGCGTGTCACACGCAACGCCCGGCACGTGGATACCTGGATACGCATCGACTGCCACTCTCTCTCAACTGACACTCGTAGTTAACTGACACTACATGAAGAAAAGAGAGAGAGAGAGAGAGGAGGACGTTCACCGATTACTACTTACTAATACCAATACAATTTACGACACGTGCGTTAATACGTTTTATTTTTCATTTCTTTCGTCAAATTGTCAAACCTCGTACGGTTCGTAAATTTCTTAACAATTTGGGGACAGGTAACTTTTTTGAAAATTTATCTCATGTGGCCGGCTATTGTTTTGAAAATGAATGTGGAAGTAAAACAATATAAATAAACTTTTATAAATTATTCTTATTTCTTAAAGAAAAAAAAATATATATGTTATTTTTCTTTTTTTTTTTCTTTTTTAACACGAGTTAACTCGTGACCAGTCCCCCAATTTTGTTAATCGAATTTGAAATTATGTTCTGTTTTAAAATGATGTTCAGTTAACACGGTGGTATTGGTTTTTTTTTACATTAGTAGGTTTATAATCATTCTTATGTCGATCTATTTTTTTTTTTGAGTTTTTGCTTCGTTTTTCCTATATAACATTTKTCACATTCACATGGTATTTTTGTACCAATATTTATATATTTTTTGAATTGAAATTGATTTAATTATAGATAACTAATCTGAAATTTATATATTGGGATGAAAAATCTCATTTTTATATTAATCGTTCAATTATTTTTTTGTACTAATAATTGGTAATGATTACGTTTTGTTTGATTGATATTTTTTATGATTACAATTACGTAGTATTTTATGACGAGTAAGTTTATACATTTGTGTTTTGTAAAAGTGTCATATTCGGATAAACAATAAATTGATTTTTGGTGACTGTTGGTATCATTGATGCATTTAGAACTCATATTGATATCTTGATAAGTTTGTTTCATATAATTTGATGGGATTTATTAAAACCTTTTATAGAGAATCTGATTTGTTTATTGCCCCCCCATTGACTTTCATTATTAATTTAAATTGATAACATTACGATGGGTAAAGGATGTAACGTGCTAGTACGCAGATTCTCATTAGTATTAATATATGTAGATTACATTTCGGTTTGATTCGTATTATTAATTAGTATCATATAATTATATTGCATCGATATTTTATTATTATATGTAATGACAGCAAAGAAATTTAAATAATAACAATTACTCTTTTTATATAATAGCATGATACTTGATAGTTGATATACGTAACTTATTTAATTGATCCCATTTCTAATGGTAATAACGTTCTGTAATTTATTTCAATCATTTTTAATAAATTAATTTTATATAATTCTCTTACAGTTTTATAAAGTATTCAAAAATGCATATAATAATTTATATTATATATAGTATAATATATATTATATAAAATTATCTAGATACTTACTATGTTTGTTATACATAATATATCATTATAAATTTCCATTGATAATAATAATTATAATAATATATTCATACAACACAATGTACAATAATAATAAAGTAACATCATATTATATCGATGGGATGTCATCTGGATATTTTATCGACTATAAAACGTCATCACGTTTCTTCGATAAATAAAAAAGGATGACAAACACGTGGAAAGGAAGAGCGAACGATTTTAGTTCCGGAAAAAAAGAAAAAGAAAAATAAAAAAAAAAATAGAAAGAATCTACTCGTTAAATCGTTATATTATATTTAATACTTAGATCAATATGCGGTAACGCGATTTGTTTTAAGTTCGTGAGTGGACTGTTTGCTAATCGATAGTAGTACACACCTGGATATAGAAGTTTAGTGCATAGAGGCGCGTACGAAGGGTGCGTAATGCAGCTCTCTTCTTCGTGCTTCGAAACGTGACCAGACACGGGGCGTCCTGTGTCGATGAAACTTAGTGATGAAGGAGGAAGGGGTGGAGGAGGAAGAGGAGGAGGAGGAGGAGGAGGAGATGTTCAACGCGGATGACTCAAAGTCTTTTTAGAATGTACGTTGGCATTGTGCACGAAGGTGTCACGGGAATACGAAAGAAGTCTTTGCGTGAAAAAAAAGAAAAGAAAAGAAAAGAAAAGAAAAAAAAAAACGAGGGATGTCGTAGTAGAGGAATCGTATACGGCACTGACCTGAACGATTCTCGATCGTACGGACAGATAAAGATTTGAATAAACTGACGTATTATTCTTTAAATCAATATATGCGAGGGATTGATTAAAAAATTATTTGTAAATGATTATTTTTTCAATGTTAACTTTTTCATTAGAGAAATAGGTGATAATATTTGTTATGAACTTTTTTTTATTTTTATCAATAGAAATAAATATACGTGGCAATATGTAAAATAAATTTAGGATAGGATATTACTTTGATAATATTAAAGTGAACGAATAAACAAAAGTTGTACTCGTACGCGTTACTATTTGCACGTTGCATGTATTGTATTAAGTAAATTGTGAATTAGTATTATTTTAAAATAATACAATTTTTATTAATGAATTATAGTATGTAAAAACAAGAAAATATGCAATAAAACGTACTAATAAAATATAAATTTCCATCTAGTGTTGTTGTCAGCATTAAACTTGTACGTTGGAACACGTTACAATGGGTTTAGTTCAAACGTTCTTACGTAATTTCTCTAACGGGGATCGTGTTAATTAACGGGAGCGACGTACTCGCAATGAGAGAGAAAGAGAGAGAGAGATTTGTTGTTACGTTGTGTGATTTCTCGTGTCACGTTTTCCCACTTTCGTCGTTCTCCTTCCTATATATGTTAGATGCAGTTTGTCCTTACCCCCATAGAAATTCAGTAGCAGTAGATCGTTAATTAACGATCACGCTTCGTTAAGAGTTAACGTTTTCGAATATGGTAGTGATGACGATGATGGTGGGGTTTATAATGATGGTGGTGATGGTGATGATGATGGTGGTGGAGGTGGTGGTGGTGATGTTTGCTATTGCAAACTTGCAGATCGATGCTGTTGCTGCCGTTTCTAAGAGATTGAATCGAACGTGTCGACCATGGCACCTACTCTACCAACGCACGACTCAATGCGGATTTCATTTCACAATCGGCATCTTGAACTTTTACACGGAGACACACGATCTTTCTCGTATCGTCGACGTATTCGTGTAACACTAAGTACTTAGTTACATGCATACATACATATATTAGATAGATATTTACTTGTTAGATAGATATACCTATACCAATATACCTATAAAATGAGAACGAGACGATGACACGGGTTCTCTTCTTAGTTTCTTCGTGATTTTCTTAAATCATTCGTCTCCGCCTCGATCATTCGTCTTTTAATTAAATTCTTTCTTCGATCTCGATAGTAAACGACTTCTCAACGACTCTTAACGTGGATCGTAATTTTTCGATCTATCGTAAAGAAACGTTTAAAACATTTTGTAAGACGTATAATATACATGCCTGGTATAGATAGATATATGTATACATATATATATATATACATATATATTTATATTACATACTTACATTTCGGGTTTTTCTTAATTTGTTTTCTTTGTAAAACTTTAAAAGCGTTTCACAGTTACAGATAAATTTACTATTATTTTTTTTTATTCTGTTCGTTTGGCTATGAACGAATCTTCAGATAACGCAATTCGAAGTAATTGCCTTTAGGATGGTTATTTCGAGATAATTAGGATTGAAATATCAGGCGGCGTACCACTAGTCGATGTGATCTACGTTGAAATCTTATGTATCTATACGTTTCTAAGACTAATAAGACAAAATGTCAGCACGTTTTGTAATTAACCACTGCTCTAGGCAGTTAAATTCGTGCTTATTTTTATCGAAACCCGTGACGAATCCTACTATTTACGATAACGTTAATAAACGGTTAGGATGTGTTTCTATCCAAGTCTAACGTTAACGATATTGCTACTTTTCTTTAAACCAAACGATAGGATTCTCTCGAATGTATTTTACAAACGTGGAAAAACGTGTTAGGCAATAATAATGTTGTGTGTCGTTGCGTTCACGCGATCATTCGCATATATTTACTTTTTGTATTTATTTCATTTTTATTTTCTTTTTTTGCTCTCTCTCTCTCTCTTTCTTTCTCTTTTGTTTTTTCTTCTTCATCATCATCATCATCATCATCATCATCGTCGAAAAAAAGAAAGAGGTAAAGAAACTAAAATTCTATTTAATGCTTTTGAACTCGATGAGCCAGGAGAAATGAAATAACACGAACGTGTATGCGGACGCGTGCGTATATTTAGGGCCGATTATGCAAAGCAAGGTCTATAAATATGCAACGACATAAATGTCAGATATTCATACTTCGTTTATGATATTGGCTCGACGCCGGTAAAACCCTGTCACAAGTCGTATCATTATTTTCTAAAAGAGTCTCGAACGATTATACTATTTACCACAATCCATCTTTTGTTATTCCTTTACATTTTCATTTTAATCAATCGATCGGTCAGCTCATAGTATCGATATATCGTATACGATATTAATCTTCGTACGAGAAAGTAATTATTCAAATACAATAATAATTATTACACAAATTCGATAAATATATATTGGATTGGCAAGGAAGTAATTGCGGATTTTGACAATTAATGTTTTCAAAAGAAATTCTACGAATATGTGTTTAATAAATAAAAACTGATATTTATTCTATTGAATGTTCATAATGAGATATTTAAAAATATGTTAATTTCGTTGAAAATCGAATATACTTTTACAAATCGTTACAGGAACATATTTCGAATAAGTAAATCCTAATATATCAAAATAAAAATATCTCTGGTAATTTTTATTTTCTCTCTCTCTCTCTCTCTCTCCCTTTTTTTTATTAATGAGAATGTGCATCTCGTTTAATTGCTAAAATAAGAAGAAAAAAAGAAGTAAATAAACGGCTAAAGAATTCCCATTGGCGCGTTATCAACAGTTGAGACTCGTATTTATTACCAAGCATTGAGAGAAAGAGAGAGAGAGAGAGAAAGAGAGAAGTAAAGTGTTCGTCGATGAGAGTTTCGCATGGATTAGCATAGCAGCAAAGCTGCGGTTCTTAACGATCGTTCGGTTGTAAGAACGATCGAGTCGAAGCTTTAGCATGAAAATCATCGTCTTCGTCGTCTTCGGAAGGAAAGGAAACGGCCCCAGCCTACCTACGTTCCTTTGATGAAAAAAAAAACGTTGGATAATGTGTGGGGGAGGAGAGAAACGTTCTCAAAGAAATAAAGAAAGAAAGAAAGAGAGAGAGAGAGTGAGAAAGATGAGACATCAATAACATTCATATCCGTTTTCGTTCGTGGTCGCGGTTTTTTCGTTATGCACTCTTTACGCATACACGAACACACATACACACACATATACATATATATATATATATTCCTTTATACAATCTTTCTCGCGTAGCATTATAATACACGCGTTAAACTCACTCTCGTTCTCGGTTTTCTCACACACACATACAGATACAAATATAAATACATAAACACACAGACACTGACATAGATACAGATACAGATACAAGCAAGACGTAATCGAAATTCAAATTTATTCCCACCGCCGTTAGCTGGGCGACGCTTCATTAGCACAAGCTTGGTGAACCTGAGATATAAGAGAGGGTGGGAGAAAGGGTGGGGGTAGGGGGAGCAGTAGTTTAACTACCTGCTCGGATCGTCGTACGGCGATAATTTAATTATTACGTTAGATTTGCTAATTCGAGACGAGGGAGGCGGTACTGTGTGGCTTCGCCGTCCTGAGAAGAAGGGAACCACCTTTTTTTTCTTTTTTCTTCCCCCTCCCTTCTAAGGAGTAAATTTATACAGGACGTCTATAGAGATACTTGAAAAGAAAATAAAATCAAAAGAGAGAGAGAGAGTGAGTGAGATAGTCAATAGTTAAATATGTATTTTAACGTGAACTCATTTGATTTGATCACACATTCCCCCCCACTCCCACTTCTTTCTTTTTTTGTTTTACTTTTAATATCCTTCTGGATCCTTTCTAAACAACTCCCCTTCCATCTTATCTTCTTTACTTTTTCTTTTTTTTTTTTTTTCTTTACATATGTATATGTAATACATTTTTTTTCTAGGTGTTCTTTTTCACGTATAAGTTTTTCGTTTTTATTTTTATTGTTGTTGTCGTTGTTCTTCTTCTTAGCAATATCGTGTCTCGCGATCTTAGCGAACTATCGATTAACCGATTGATTGCCCCTGCTTTGCCTTGACCACGCCCATCGATATCCTTTTTGCGTTCGACCACCGTGATCCTCGACCGTGGCGGTCCCAGCGTACCAATGAAATCGAATTAACGAACGCGCCGGACCAATTAGACCTTTACGAGAATTCGCGCACAGGCCCCGACACTTCTTACATTTGATTATTATTCTTAATTGCATCTCTTACCGATTACAATTGTATATACACATATTATATTAATAAATTTGATCGTGGGGCGGGTGGAAGAAAGGGGTGGGTGGTGCAAACAATTTTTTTGTCATAATTTTTTCACGATAGACAAATGACTTTAGGATCTAATAATTGCAGTAATATTAATCGCAATTTTGAAAGGTTTTGTATGATTATCGTTAGATATTAAATATTTCATTTATATGTTTGCATACGAAGAAATATTTTCTTTAGTTTGATCTATCTAATATTATTAAGTATTCTTTTAGATTATTTATATAATTGTTATTAGATTATTAATAATTAATTATATAAAGGATTATTTTTTATTGTTATTAAATAGAACGTAGAATTTTGAAAGGTTACATATCAACATATGTATCATTATCGTTTGATATTAAATATTTCATTTATATGTTTGCATACGAAGAAATATTTTCTTCAGTTTGATATATCTAATATTATTAAGTATTCTTTCAAATTATTTATATAATTGTTATTAGATTAGTAATAATTAATTATAAAAAGGATTATTTTATTGTTATTGAATATGTATCATTATCGTTAGATATTAAATATTTCATTTATATGTTTGCATACGAAGAAATATTTTCTTCAGTTTGATATATCTAATATTATTAAGTATTCTTTYARATTATTTATATAMTTGTTATTAGATTATTAATAATTAATTATATAAARGATTATTTTATTGTTATTAAATAGAACGTAGAATTTTGAAAGGTTACATATCAACATATGTATCATTATCGTTWGATATTAAATATTTCATTTATATGTTTGCATACGAAGAAATATTTTCTTCAGTTTGATATATCTAATATTATTAAGTATTCTTTYARATTATTTATATAMTTGTTATTAGATTATTAATAATTAATTATATAAARGATTATTTTATTGTTATTAAATAGAACGTAGAATTTTGAAAGGTTACATATCAACATATGTATCATTATCGTTWGATATTAAATATTTCATTTATATGTTTGCATACGAAGAAATATTTTCTTCAGTTTGATATATCTAATATTATTAAGTATTCTTTCAGATTATTTATATAATTGTTATTAGATTAGTAATAATTAATTATAAAAAGGATTATTTTATTGTTATTGAATAGAACGTAGAAGTATTGGTAATCGTTGGTATTTTGTATTTATTTTATAATACTTTTTATCCATTTGCAATACGTATTTTTAAATAAGTCACGTTTGCCGTTAGCTTTGAAAACATTTGATAAGAAAAATAGGGGAGCGCAAAAATGCAAATGGTAACGAGTAAATGTATATATATATATACATATATCGTAATGGCTCGATAATACTGGCAATGTCCTGCATGGAATATCTATATCGTTATTTCATAATGGGCGCGGATGGTGCGTTCACGGCATATGATCGGGGCAAATTACGAAATTATAATCGCACGGCCTCGCACACAACAACGGAATATATTTTGACTCGTCATTTAAATCTTAAAACGTTACACTTTTAACACTTATTCTCTCTTTCTTTCATACATGAACTTTACAATTAATAATGAAACGTAAACATTTCTCTCTCTCTTAAACCATTTATTGCAAAAATTTGCATTCAAATAATCATTAAACGAATAGAAATTGAACGACAAAACTTATCGAACGAATTTTCATTCGTATTTATGATTAATTATTATTTCCTCATACCTCTGTCTCATTTATCTTTTTTAAATGAACGAGAATGAGAAATAAAAAAACAAAAATCTTGCCGCTTAAGTAAAACATCATAGAAAAAAAAAAAAAATAAAAATAATATTGAATTGGAATAACGTCAATAATTTTTCAACGGCATAGTTTACAATATCGAATCAAAGCAAATTGCTGTGCGTACCGGGCGAACGAGTAGCATGCGTGCGGCATACATACAAATGTTCGCTTGCTACCAACGACTCCCAATTACGTAAGATTATGACATATGTGACACAATCGTTGCAGAGACGCGTGTGCGTAACACGCCCTCCTTCCGTGACACGCTCCGAGTATCGTCGCGATTGCTCGCCCTATGCAAGCGTATTCGTTCGTACATTCGTTTTCCTCTATCTGTCTATCTTTATCACTCCTTTCTACATTAAAAAGAATAAAAAAAAATGAGAGAGAGAGAGAAAAAAAGAACCATCGTTCTCTATTTTCCCGCGCGTTTCAAAGCGGCCTTTTTTTCTTTTTTTCGCAACTTTGCTGAGAGGGGAAAGAGAACGAGGGCTAGGGGGAGGGTAACGGGGCGAGGGGGGGGGAGGAACTTTTGTAGAGTAGGAGTTAGGAGCGCGTGCCGTTAGCAATTAACTTTGCGTTCCTTGTCACGAGCGAGTTCACGAGCGTTGCACCGTCACGATTTGTACACCCACCTGCGTGTCCGGGCTCATTCAGTGCATCCTCTCTCTTTCTTTCTCTCTTTTTTTCTTTATCTTTCTCTTTTTCTTTCCATTATGGTTTATTCCTTTCATACTTTGTGGTAAATCTTACGCTGAGAATCTCACGTGGGGGGAGGGTAAAATTAAAAACTCACCTTCTTTTTCTTTTTTTCTTTTTTTATCATCTCACCGATTATTAATTATTTCTATCGTTCTCGTATGTAATATAATATGAATATATATATTAATTAAAATTGATAAATCGATCATTTTTATTTATGAATCGAAAGTGTATATACATACACAAAGTCATCATTTTGAAATTTAGGTATTATTGTAAAGTAGATTTAAACCGATTACAAAAAAATAAAGTGATGTTACCTTAAATAGAAGTAAATATTCGAAATTTTTGTAGCTAACTTTCGAAATTCCCGTTCACACGGTTCCATTTCTTACGGATAATATTCTCTCTCTTTCTTTCTTTCTTTCTTTCTTTCTCGGTGGTTATTTATTGACTCGAAATTATGCGCGCATCTTCTTCTTCTTCTTCTTCTTCTCGTGTGTCCGTATGCGATCACACCGGTTGTGTTCGGATTATTTTGCAAGATATTCTCCAAGATGCTCTCTCTCTCTCTCTCTCTCTCTCTCTCTCTCTCACTCTCTTTCCTTCTCTTTCTCGGCTCGTCCGATCTTCATCGTGCGGTTGTAATTGGATTCGAGCTTAATACATTTATAATGCAAAGTTATTAACCTAACTAACGTACGATCGCCGCAATTACGCTACACGGCTGTGGGTTTTGCCGCCTTAACGAGCGAGCTTGAGAAATCGTATCTTGCCCTGAAACGAACTTTTGCCGACACCGAGAAAAAGGGTCGCTAGTATCTTCAACGGCAACAAAAGGGCCAACACGACGATGTTTGTTACATTACTTTTTGATTTCAAATCAATTCGTATTATTAAGAAATTATTTTGACGATAATTATTCGATGATCTTATTCTCATTTCATCGATAATAAAAAAGAAAAAAAGAAATTTAAAAAAACATGTTTTATTTGATAATAAGTTTATCATAATATGATGAAATTTTACTTACGATTCATTCAAAATTAATAAAATATATCATTGGTTGGATGTTGCAAGTGAAATAAAATATAATATAATAAAATAAAATAAAACAATAAATATTTTCAATAGCTGCTTAAATATTTTAAAGATTGAAGAAAACAAAAAGAAAAGAAAAAGAAAGAAAGAAACAGTGGAGAAGGAGGAGGAGGAGGTTAGCTCATTGGTAGGCCAGTAGCAAAGAATATGATTTCGTTTTCATATTCCAGGGTAGAAGAATACGAGAAGCATAGCAATGAGAACGTTGAAGCTTTTACGACCGGAAGCGAGGGGGGCACACGCGTATCCGGCCACAACCGAGAAGAGGAGAGTCTTCTTCGTCGAAGTTACCTAAAACCCCTTGCTCCCCTACCCCCCAACTTCCCCACCTCTTTTTGCACCGAAGAATTTTCGATGATCTCGAAAGGATCAATAAAGAAAAAAAAAAAAAAAGAATGAACAAATATTTAACCGAAAATTCTTCACAATATTAACATTCTCGCCAACTATTTTTCGTTTAAATTAAACTTCTGTTCTTTAATGTAATTTGTAGACGATACGATTGCATCGGATTCTTCATTAAAGAAAATGTAATTAACTTCTTAGCCCAAAGTCGAACTAAGGTTGAAAGATCAATTAAGATTTGCAAGAGTACAGTGATCTATCTATCTATCTATCTTTCTATCTATCTATACGACTGGTAGAATTAGTTCTTAACGAATTTAGAAGATTTATCATTTCGTATCTGACATTTGTAGTCGATCCATTTTCTCAGGTTCTAAAAGACAGATTTCTCGTTTTATTTAAATCCGTACTTTCGATGGATCGTTTTGTTTTTCTGTTACTACCATCTCGTTATGTAAGATGTTACAAGAGTAAATAGCCATGCTGTCGCAACTAGGCCTACCAATAGAAATGAAAACGTTTTGCTAGTAAACTTGTTAGATCGCGTGCCAGGACGAACGATGCAACTACGTTTTGTTCTTAGGGAGAGTTGCGTTTATTTCTATCCACTTTGTTAAACTCTCAAGATCTTACGAATCGATCTTAGTTAGAAGTCAACTTGGAAGTCAGCAGTATGTTGTAATCTTCTTCGAAACGAGGACCAACCGATGCCTTTCCTTTTATTTTTTTTCTCTTGAAACCAAAAAAATAGTAAGAATAGAATGGAACAGAAACACGTCCGGTTTAAAAAGAGAGAAAAAAAAAAAGAAATGCAAATCGATTTAGGTAGCCACCCTTAGGTAGCCACATGGGTTATTTTATCTTTCCTTTTCACATCGCGTTCTGTTCTTTTAACTTCTTTTTTTTTTTTATTTTGTTTAGAAATGAATTATTACGAATCAGGTAGTCGACTAAAGAAGGTTACTCTCCTGGAACAACAGCTCGAATTTTTAGACAGTTCTCTCGCAGTCCACCTGTTCTCGACAGATCATCTCGAAAACGAGATTATTTTGCAGATAAGAACGTCCCTTTTTGTTATTCGTCTTCCTTGTTACTCTTTACAACTAAAACTCCTTCTATTTTTCTTCTTCTTCTTCTTATACTTATTCTTATTCTTCGTCTTTATCTTCTTCATTTTCAATCTTTTAAACAGAACGCGTTCGTTCCTTAAACGTCGTAGAACCTTTTCCGTTTTCGTCACACGTATAATACCAGAAGTCCTTCTTAAAACGTGAATCCTTTAAAAAAAAAGAGAAAAACAAAAAGTATTTACTTCTCTTATACCCTGCGATCATTGAAAGTCATCTCGCGGGATGTTCGAAAAGTCAACTGGCTACCGTGCACGCATAATATCTACATACGTATAGTAGAATGAAGCTTTCGAAATGGTGGTGCTTGAGAAAATTTCTGTAACAAAAACGGGCGGAAACAAAAATGTTAAAAAGCAAAAAACAGAGAGAGAGAGAGAGAGAGAGTGAGAGAGATAGATAGAGAGAGAGAGAGAATAAGAAGAAACGGAAAGAAAAATTTCAAGAGAATGAGAAAAGAGAATCTACTCGAACTCGTAGATCGTCTTCGTGGTCGTGGTCCGTGGTCGTGGTTGAGAAGTCGGTAAGCAAAACGTGAAACGTGAATCACTTTGTTACGGCTGACGTTGAGTCTAAAGTCGATTCAAGACTGGGAGAACGAATCCTGCTGATAGATTTCTCATTCTCTCTCTTTCTCTCTCTCTCTCTCTCTCTCTCTCGAGTAAGAGAGAGAACTGAAATATACGTCTCTCGTAATGCGTGCTCTGCACGCAATGCGAAAGTGTCATGAATTTTAGCAACGGTGTGTAACTACGCGTGCAAAACGATCAGGTATAATACACACACACACATATATATAGAAGAAGGAGGAGGTTTAAAGACTCGAGGACACCCGTGAAGTTAGGTGGTCTCTCTTTCTTGACACAAAGAAACGTCGTGTTGTCTATCTTTCTTCTTTTACTTTTATACTTTTTATTTTTGTCTTTCTTCTTATTCTATTTCTTCTTCTTCTTCTTCTTCTTCTTCTTCTTGGTAAGAGGGTAAAACCAGTGGCTAAGTTAAAGAGAAGACGCATCCGTTTCTTCTTATTCTTCTTTTTATTTTTCTTGGTCTTCTTCTTCTTCTTCTTCTTCTTCTTGGTCTTCTTTTACCTTCATTCTCCCTTCCAGTATTCAACGGAAATATTAAAATGCCTCGACGAGCTCCGCACATGACAATAAGTTCTTCGCGCTCCGGACGTGCTCTGGATACTGGGAGTTCGCTCTTAAACTACCATTCGCGTATATATATATATGTGTGTGTGTGTATATGTATTGTATATGTATATATGTTCTCTACAAGTTGTTTCTCTGTCTTTCCTTTCATTTTCTCTTTCTCTTCTTCTCCTGTTCTACCATATTTCGTTGGGGTGTCCGAACGAAGATTGAAATGCACACGGTGCACATCCTGTTCGGGAAAATTCAAATGAACCTTTATCCGTCCTGGCGTCTCTCGGTCGGCATACAGCCCTCTATATCTCTTTCTCTTTCATTCTCATTTTTCTTTTCTTTTCTTTTTTCTTCTTTTTACTCGAGATTTGGAAATCTCACGCGTGTCAGTTAAAGAATCATCAATTTATTACGAGTTTTCACGATAATCGATAAATGTGTGGACTCTCGGTAATTAAAACATTGGACTATTTTATATGTAAGTTAACAATATTATATTTATTATGATTTACTTTTGAATGGAATTATTATGTATGAAATAATTATCCAGATGACAATGGATTAAGTTAATAAGTTATATGCAAATCAATATATTTTTCATTTAGAATTTCAATTAGGATAATTATCTGTACAAATAAGAAATTCATTTATATATTTTTTTCAATTTGTATTATTAATTATTACATACACTCATATTTTTATACATTTCAATGAGATTACAGAGATAATCGTACGATTGTTAATAAGCGTGTAGATTTATTTTTATACTTTGAGTATTTTAATTGAATTCCTAAGGCGCCATTAGGAATACAGCTCAAAGTTTGACTTCATTGTTTTTTTTATATCAACGGTTCATTGATTTATTTCCTTGATAGTAATCGTTAAACTTAAGTATTCATTTTATGAATTATTTGGAAGAAATAATACGGAGTCGTAGATAGTTTTTGACAAGGGGTTAGTTATAGTTTTGGAATTCTACGAGGATAATATTCAAAAGTTTATTTATTATACGAGTTGAAATATTTGAGATAAGAATCATTATTATTATTATTATTATTATTATTATTATTATTATTATTATTATTTACCGTGATTGATTCGTTAATATTATTAAAGATCTGTCGAGGATCTTTAATAATTTTTCGAAAATAAAACCAAGAACTCCGCCATATTGTTTGATCGTTATTCTCGTTATTAACTTTTACATTATTTTGAAAATCCTTTTGTAAATTTTCGGTCTTCCTTGGTACGTTATTAAATTCGATGCATTTTAATAAATTCAACGAAATTTGCGACGGTAAACGTTTAGTAGCAGTTGAATTGATTTGCCTGAAGAAAAAACAAACAATTCACTTTCTTATCACATATCGTAATATGAAAAAAAGATAAAATATTAAGAAAAGATATACTTACCAATTTTGTTGTACGTGCTGCCTCAAATTAATGGCAGCGAGAATACATAATGCGTACATTTGTTTCTGTATAAAACAATTTATCATTATTCAATCCTCAAATTATTATTAATTTCCAAATAAATGATCCAAAAATATAATTGAACGACAAAAATTTGGACGATCCAATTATTTGTATGTTTAATTTATTGACAGTCGCATTAAATGAATTTGTTTATCGTGAAATTAGATATTATTCGTACGTTTTACTTTTATTTTTTTTTTTTTTCAATCAAAATTTCATAGTATGTGTAAAACAAAAACAAAACAAAAAAAGAAAAGAAGTTGAGAAAAGTCGTCTAATCGAGTAGGATAACGAGCAGTACATACATATATATATATTGTATATTTATAATAAAATTAATGATATTACGATGAGATAAAGGGGGGGAGGATGGATATCACGAAGAAAATATTTGAAGCACTCGCGTAGATCGCGGTCGTATTATCCGCGGAAATTGGTTCTAGCGAATGCGAGGTCATGAAAGATCTGCGCAGGCGCTAGAGGATCGCGTGCGAGACAGACAACTCATCCACACTCACGTATTAAACATAAGTGCTACTTACCTATGCCCGATCCTCCGAACCCGCGAGCATCTTTCTTCCCTTTTCTTCTTCTTCTTCTTCTTATTCTTCTTATTCTTATTCCTCCCTATCCCTCTCTTCTTTCTCTTTCTTTCTCTTACATCTTCATCATTTTTCTCTCTCAAGTCTCCTTATTACAAATCCCTTTACATACATACATACATACATAGATTACATACGTAGGTGTAGTATATATATTTTCATGGTGCCCTTTCTCCATTGGTTTTCTTTCTCTCGATCCACATATGTACTTCTCTTCTTCTCGAGAAGTTTCATGAGAAACGAGGATCCGTTCTTAGGAACGCCCTTACTTTCGTAGAATTTAACTCACCTTCCGTGAATTACTCACGCGATATATAACTTCGTATGGGATTTAACGATTTTTTCATTTTAAATACATTAATACGGGCTTGCTTTCTTTTTTTTTCTTTTTATTCATTTTCTTTTAATATGCGCGAATTTATATTGAATTACACGCGTGTACCGATTAGAATTTTCTTTTCTTTTTTTGATCGATTTAATTGTATTGGGTAAGTTTGAGAACTAAATAAATTATTTGAGTATTAAAATTGACTCGTATTTAAATTCACATTTGTAGAGAAGAGATCTTGATAAGATTCTATGGAAGAGATAACGAAGTTAACATTATTAAGTAATAAATTATTAAATAATAAAATATTATAAAAGAAAGAGACTATTTTTCTGGACATATTGTTGCCCATTAAAGGATTAAAAGTAATTCGTAAGTATATTAGATTTGAAATGATTACATCAATTTATACTTAATCGTTTGCAAATTTAGAATACCTTGATTTTCTTCTAAAAATCGAATGAAAAATAATATAATGAATTTAACATTAAAGAAAATTAGAAGATGTACTTTGGATGTTTCTCGTTCGGTCTGTTGATCTCCCTCTTCGGTAAAGGACGATTCGTGTCAAGGGTGAGGTCAGCACAACGAGTAGGATGTTCCACGAGTAGTGGTTCATTTTCACCCGGGGATAACCTTCGGCACACGATCAGCCGCCATTAAGGGGGAGAGTCTATAAAAATCATGTAAGTATCGCGGAATATTCCTTCAACCTGGTGTGTGTGTGTGTGTGTGTGTAAGAGGAAAAAAAAACAACAAAACAAAAAAAGAAGGTATTGGTTTCTATATAATGTACGAAAAATGAAGATAAAAAGAATATACAAATTGTTAGATCTTCCAACGATTTGTTTTTCTTCTTTTTTTTGTAGAAAAATTCTAGAAGATTAATAAAAAAAGAATAAGTATAATTATAATTGCATTGTGTTGAAACTTTACTATTGAAACTGCATTGTAAAATTTACTTTAGAAATATTAATGATAAAACAAACTCACACAAACTTTTGGTTCAATAAGAATAAATATAATATTCAGGGTGAACCGAAAGAAGTTCGTACGTTTATTGT